>NC_079441.1:73146608-73156608 GCF_903798145.1 Danio aesculapii | reverse complement strand
AAATAATAAAATTAAAAATATATATGATAATCCAATAAAAAATAAAAAACATAAAAGTAAATAAATAAATTAAATTAATTATAAATAAATGTTTTTAAATAAATGTAAAACAAAAAAATAAATTCAATTAAAAATCTAAAATAATATTATATATATATATATATATATATATATATATATATATATATATATATATATAATCCAATATAAAACAAAAAAAACATAAAATACTGTTAAAATAAATTCAATGAATTATTTTTTATGAATTAAATTAAATAAATATTTAACAAAATGAATCTATAATATATAAATAATAAATTAAAAATAAAATATGATAATCCAATAAAAAAATTAAAACTAAAATTAAATAATAAAATTAATTATAAATTTTTTTTTTTTTTCAAATTAATGTAAACAAAACAAAAGGAATCCAATTGAAATCTAAAATAATAAGTTTAAAATGTGATAAATTTTAAAGTTTAAAATTATAAATAAATTGAATTTAAAAAATATGAAAAAAAATATTCACTTTAAAATGGAAAATAAAAAATTAAATATTCAATAATCCAATATAAAATAAAAAACATATAAAATATATAAAACACAACATTTAAATTAAATTATAAATCAATTAAATTAAAAGGAAAACAAAACAAAAGTGAAGCTTTATGAGCTCCTAAAGTCTTTCTTCACACAGTATATGAATGTTGTGTTTTTGCTGTGGTGTAATGGAGAGACGGGGATGGGGGGGGTTTGGTACAGGTGAAGCTTTAGCACAAACACACACTGAAAAGAGACAAAACACACATGGAGACCTCAGAGAAACACACACATACACACACACACACACACACAGCGAGACTGAACAAACAGCAGTGCAGACAGAGGGCTCAGTGTGTGTGTGTGTGTGTGTGCGTGTGTGTGTGTGTGTGTGTGTGTGTGTGTGTGTGTGTGTGTGTGTGTGTGAGCAGCTGTGATGACAACGAGATTTAGAGAATAACTCACCAGAGTCAGCGAATTCTGAGGAAACAGCAGACAGAGGAAAACAGCGGAAGAGAAACAGGCAGAGAGAAAGAGAAAGAGAAATGAAAAGGAGAACATAAGCAGGACAAACCAGAGTTCAGCTCCACCGTAAAGACATGAAGAGAGCAGAAAGATGAGAAGCGCAATCCCCATCCAAAAGTGCAAGCAAAATTAAACAGCACTCCGCTTTTCGCCTTTATTTCTGTTCAAATACGCTCGTTTTACAACTCCTATAAAGTCAAATAGTTTTACCATGTTTTCATTAATTCAGCTGATCTCCGAGGACCACGTTTACCTTAGCTTAGCATAGATCATTGAATCAGATTAGACCATTAGCGTTTAGCAAGTTTTAAAGTGGAGCTATTATGCAAAACTCACGTTTCTAAAGGATTTAAGCACAGTTGTGTGTCAGCAGGGTGTGAATATAGCTATTTTCTAATGGTAAACATGTATTAATTCTATTAGTTTTTTAATTACAGGTGTGAACACAGCATAAGAGGATTATAGATGTGGATTATAGAAGTGGAGTAAGATGAACAGCAACAGGAGTCGCCATCGACTGACAGAAGCATGAAGCACACAGCTAGTCCTGTTTTACATCTGCCACTATACTGACACGCAGGCTTTTATAGCTCCGCCCTCTTTTAAAGAGCATCACCTCGTTTGAATTTAAAGTGACAGTCAATTAGGATCAAAGCCTGAATGGGTCAGTTTCAGAGAGCTACACAACATTAGTGTGCTAGTGTGAGCTGAAACACACACACACACTCCAGAGCAGGGGTCACCAATCTCGGTCCAGGAGGGCCGGTGTCCCTGCAGTGTTTAGCTCCAACTTACCTCAACACAGCTGCCTTGGTGTTTCAGGTATACATAGTAAGACCTTGATTAGCTCATTCAGGTGTGTTTGATTAGGGTTGGAGCTAAAATCTGCAGGACACCGGCCCTCCAGGAACAAGTTTGGTGACCCCTGCTCTAGAGACTCCAGAGACGCATTACACATCTTGTAGAAAGGGCCACAATAGGTCTCCTGTAAAACTTGACTCTTCTGTAGTCACATCATTAGACCGTATGCTAAGATTATCATAATATCAAAGATAGTTTTGAGACTGGATTCTCTTCTGACTTTCACTCTTTCCTTTAAATAAGAATTGCAGCAAAACAAACAAATGAAGATGAAAGTTTCCTCGTTTGGAGAACATCAATTAATTCAGGACTTGTCAGATTTTCCCACTGCAATTATTAGCATGGCAAAAATATGCTAATTTTTGAAGTGTGATTTACCAACGTGTGAACACACGCAAACAATGTGTTAGATGAATCCTGGTAAGGCGACAAAGGCGTCATTTTAGCAAGCTCCATCACACCTTCATCTCTGAACAAGCATCACAATGTCACGACGGGATTTGCATATTAAACTTGCACATTTAAAGGGCACCTATCATGCCAAATCAACGTTTGGAAGCAGTTTGGACAGAAGTGTGTGCAGGTATAGTGTGTTCACTGTCATATTGGGGTGATGTAAATACAGTAAGTCTCCTCTTTTAAATTTCCTGACATTAGAATAGGATCCAAATCCCTCCCATTTTGAGGCTGACCACAATGTTACGTAGGAGTGCGTGTTCCCCGCCCACCGAATTGATTGACAGCTGCATATTAACATGTCTCCGTAATAAGTTATATAGATTTAGTTTATTTATATATGTATATATTTATATATATGTTTGTATATATATATATATATATATATATATATATATATATATATATATATATATATATATATATATATATATATATTAAAAATAAAAAGCTGTAAAATCAGATGTACATAAGTATTGACAGGCTTCGGCGTGAAGCTCGAAAATTGAGCTCAGCATTCTGTTTCCACTGATCACTCTTGAGATGTTTCAGCAGCTTCACTGGAGTTCATCTGTGGTCAATTCAGCTGATTGGACATGATCTGAAAAGGCATACACCTGTCTATAAGGTCCCAGGGTTGACGGTGCATGTCAATGCACAAACCAAGCATGAAGACAAAGGAATTGCCTGTAGACCTCCAAGACAGGATTGTCTGGAGGCACAAGGCTGGGGAAGGTTACAGAAACATTTCTACTGCTCTGAAAGTTCCATTGAGCACAGTGGCCTCCATCATCCGTAAGTGGAAGATGTTTAACCACCAGGACTCTTTCTAGAGCTGGCCGGCAATCTAAGATGAGTGATCAGAGGAGATGGGCCTTAGTCAGGGAGGTAATCAATAACCCGATGGTCATTCTGTCTGAGCTCCAGCTTTCTTCTGTGGAGAGAGGAGAACCTTACTGAAGGACAACCATCTGTGCAGCAATCCACCAATCAGGCCTGTATGGTAGAGTGGCCAGACTGAAGACACTCCCCGCCTGGAATTAGCCAAAAGGCATCTGAAGGACTCTCAGACCATCAGAAACTAAACTCTCTGCTCTGATGAGACTCAAACTGAACTCTTTGGAGTGAACGCCAGGCGTTACATTTGGAGAAAAGCAGGCAGCACTCATCACCAGGCTAATAGCATCCCTACAGTGAAGCATGGTGGAGGCAGCATCATGCTGTGGGGATGTTCTTCAGCAGCAGGAACTGGAAGACTAGTCAGGATAGAGGGAAAGATGAATGCAGCGATGTACAGAGACATCCTGAATGAAGACCTGCTTCAGAGTGCTCTTGACCTCAGACTGGGGCGACGGTTCATCTTCCAGCAGGACAATGACCCAAAGCACACCGCCAAAACATCAATGGAGTGACTTCACAACAACTCTGTGAATGTCCTTCAGTGGCCCAGCCAGAGCCCAGACCTAAATCCTATTGAACATCTCTGGAGAGATCTGAAAATGGCTGTACGCCGTCGCTTCCCATCCAACCTGATAGAGCTTGAGAGGTACTGCAAAGAGGAATGGGCCAAAATTCCCAACTACAGGTGTGCCGAGCTTGTTCATATTCAGAAAGACTTGAGGCTGTAATCGCTGCCAAAGGCGCAGAGACAAAGTATTGAGCAAAGGCTGTCAATACTGATGTACATGTGATTTTACAGCTTTTTATTTTTAATAAATTTGCAACAATTCACATTGTCATTATGGGGGATTGTGTGTAGAATGTTGAGGAAATCAATCAATTTAATCCATTTTGGAATAAGGCTGTAACATAAACATATGAAAGAGCTATGAATACCTTATGGATGCACTGTAGATGTGTGTGTGTGTGTGTGTGTTTTACCTTCACTGAGAGGGTCGAGCGTGTGGATCATCAGCTGAAAGATGCTGTTCCTCATCAGACTGTTGTGTAAAGAGGCGGAGCTTCCTCCTCTCTGTAGGCGGGGTCTGGCCTGTCATAGGAGAAGACATGTGTCAATCAAAGAGTTCCGGCCAGAGTGCAGGAGCTTTATAAACACAGGACGTCTGAGAGACCTTTCAGAGGTCAGTGATTGGGGTCAAAGGTTCCAGTAGGGTTTATCTTTAGAGCAGCTGATGCTATGGCAACATGTCAGAGGAGTCAGCAGCTGATTAACACGACTGTACAGGTGTCAGGAGTGTGTGTGAGGGTGTGCTGAGACAAACACTGAGTAAATTGCTCTGAGGATAGGGGAACAGAGTTTGGCAGGATGGATTTTTACTGAAAGAGGTTTTTGAAGACTAGCATGATCTGTCTCTCTCTCTCTCTCTCTCTCTCTCTCTCTCTCTCTCTCTCTCTCTATCTATCTATCTATCCATATATATATATATATATATATATATATATATATATATATATATATATATATATATATATATATATATATATATATCCATCCATCCATCCATCATTCATCTAAGTTCACTTATCTATAAATCCATCCATTTATTGTCATTTATCCATCCATACACACCATTCTTCATCATCAATCGATCTTTCATCCATCCCCTTCTATCCATCCATCCATCCATCCAACTATCCATCAATCCATCCATCCATCCATCCACCCACACCTATCCATCCATCCATCCATCCATCCATCCATACTATTATACCCATCTATTCACCCACACATCCATCTAGACCATTCTATCCAATCATCATCAATCTATCTGTCCATCCATCCACACCATTCTATGCATCCATCCATCCATACAGAGTATTATACAATTTATCCATCCATCTGCACCATTCTATCCAACCATCATCAATAAATTTTTTTATCCATCCATCCATCCATCCACATCCTTCTATCCATCATCCATCAATCCATACTATTACCCCTATCTATTCACCCACACATCCATCTACACCATTCTATCCAATCATCATCAATCTATCTGTCCATCCATCCACATAATTCTTACATCCATCTATTCATCCATCCACACCATTCTCAACAACCATCGTCCATTAATCTGTCTATCCATCCAGAGCATTCTATTCATCCCACCATTCATTAGGATTATAATATCCATCCATCCATCCATATCCATCCATCCCCATACCTATGTGTCCACCAGTTACCCAGTCTAGCATAAAGCAACAGAAAACCCTGTGCTTTTGGGCACACGTTCCTATACATCCTTTATCTGTTTATCTTCTTTTGCTGTGGATCAAAAGGTTTGGTTAGTTGTCATGCTTTACAAAACATCACACACACACATGTACACATGGACAACACTTACCGACAGCTTGCTGTCATCCTCCACTGCACTAGGGCTCAACTTCACAGTCAAGAGACGAACAGAACAGAGAGAAAGAGAAGAGACAACAGTACAGAGATGTGAGACAAGACCAGCAGACAGAACACTGACAGCAGACTCCAGAGAGAGACCGAGAGAGAGAGAGACGTACTGTACACACAACATTACAACACACACTCACTGCTGGCACTCACAGAGTGTGTTCTGACATCTGACCTCACCGAGAGTCTGTTCTGACCTCTGACCTCACAAAGAGTGTGTTCTGACATCTGACCTCACCGAGAGTCTGTTCTGACCTCTGACCTCACAAAGAGTGTGTTCTGACCTCTGACCTCACCGAGAGTGTGTTCCGACCCCTGACCTCACAGAGAGTGTGTTCTGACTTCTGACCTCACCGAGAGTGTGTTCCGACCTCACCAAGAGTGTGTTCTGACCTCTGACCTCACCGAGAGTGTGTTCCGACCTCACCAAGAGTGTGTTCTGACCTCTGACCTCACCGAGAGTGTGTTCTGACCTCTGATCTCATAAGGTGTGTTCTGACCTCTCACCTCATAGAGTGTGTTTTGACCTCTCCGAGAGCGTGGTCTGACCTCACCAAGAGTGTGTTCTGACCTCTGACCTCATCGAGTGTGTTCTGACCTCTGACCCCACCAAGAGTGTGTTATGACTTCACACAGTGTGTTCTGACCTCTGACCTCACAGAGAGTGTGTTCTGACCTCTGACCTCACCGAGAGTGTGTTCTGACCTCTGACCCCACCAAGAGTGTGTTATGACTTCACACAGTGTGTTCTGACCTCTGACCTCACAGAGTGTGTTCTGACCTCTGACCTCACCAAGAGTGTGTTATGACTTCACACAGTGTGTTCTGACCTCTGACCTCACAGAGAGTGTGTTCTGACCTCTGACCTCACCTAGAGTGTGTTCTGACCTCTGACCTTAATGAGAGTGTATTCTGACCTCTGACCTCAATAAGAGTGTGTTTTGACTTAATTGTGAGTGTGTTCTGACCTCTGACCCCACCGAGAGGGTTCTGACTTCACTGAGTGTGTTCTGACCTCTGACCTTAATGAGAGTGTGTTTTGACTTAATTGTGAGTGTATTCTGACCTCTGACCCCACCGAGAGGGTTCTGACTTCACTGATTGTGTTCTGACCTCTGACCTTAATGAGAGTGCGTTTTGACTTCACTGTGAGTGTTTTCTGATCTCTGACTTCCCAGAGTGTGTTCTGACCTCACTGAAAGTGTGTTCTGACCTCTGACCTCATAAAATGTGTTCTAACCTCTGACCTCATTAAAATTATATTCTGACCACATAGAGACTGTTTTGTGACCTCTGACCTCCTAGAGTGTGCTCTGACCTCCTAGTGTGTGATCTCACTTCTGACCTCATTGAAAATGTTCTTTGACCTTTGACATCAGAGTGGGTTTGACCTTTGACATTTAAAAAAGTGTTTGACCTGTGTTTGAACTTTGACAGTTTCTTTGACCTTTGTCGTCAGAGTTTGTTTTGACCATATATAAGTATGTTTGACCTTTGACCTCAGTCTGTTTGACTTTAATATAACAGTGCATTTGACCTTTGAAATCAGAGTTTGTACTGACAAAAATAGAAGTATGTTTGACCTTTGACATCAACTTGCATTTGACCTTTGACATCAGAGTTCGTTTTACCATAATATAATAGCATGTTTGAACTTTGACATCAGAGATTGTTTGACCTTTGAGATCAAAGTGTGTTTGACCTTTGACATGAGAGTGCATCTGACCTTTGACATCAGAGTGCGTTTTACCATAATATAACAGCATGTTTGAACTTTGACATCAGAGATTGTTTGACCTTTGAGATCAAAGTGTGTTTGACCTTTGACATGAGAGTGCATCTGACCTTTGACATCAGAGTGCGTTTTACCATAATATAACAGCATGTTTGAACTTTGACATCAGAGATTGTTTGACCTTTGACATCAGAGTGTCCTTTGAGCATAATATAACACTGTGTTTGACCTTTGACATCAGTATTTTGACTTCTTATAAAACAGTGTATTTGACCTTTGACCTCAGAGTGTGTTTGACCTTTGACATCAGTATTTTGACTTCTTATAAAACAGTGTATTTGACCTTTGACCTCAGAGTGTGTTTGACCTTTGACATCAGTATTTTGACTTCTTATAAAACTGTTTGTTTGACCTTTGACCTCAGAGTGTGTTTGACCTTTGACATCAGTATTTTGGCTTCTTATAAAACAGTGTGTTTGACCTTTGACCTCGACTGAAATGATCTCTAAACTAAAAGATTAACCTCTGACTTACAAAAACACCTCTGACCTCACCAAGTAAGTTGCCTTTTCAACTGTGTTTTGATCTATGGCCTGTGACGACTTCAGAAGTGTATTTTGACCTCTGACCTGACTGAGTGTGTGTGTGTGTGTGTGTTATATGTGTATGCATGCATTGAGTGCAGATTTCGACCTGTTTTCTCATGCTAAATCACAATAAAAACACAACACCATCAAGCTAAAAGGTCTGCAGTGGACACTACCTGCTCATCTCAGACTATACTGATGTTCTGCTAGTAAAATAAAGCACTGGAGTCTCCATCATAATGGCCAAGGCTCTAAAATTAGCTCTCAGTGCCAAATTAGCTTCAAGACAGAGCCCTGGAAAGCCATTTTAAGAGGGGAAAATCAATTTGTCCCTTTCATCTCTGCAGATATAGTTCACTCATCACCAACCCGAGCCACAGTCCACTGCCAGTCCATTCAAAATCAACATACATTTGATTGTAATTTAAATCTATCTGTAGCAGCAGGGATATAAGTAGAAAGACATTTAAAACTGCAGGAAAACATAAAGAAATAACTGCATAAAAGTAGAGTCATAAAAGTCTCATATTCTGATTTATATATATATATATATATATATATATATATATATATATATATATATATATATATATATATATATATATATATATATATATATATATATATATCGCAATATAATTCCATTTACTCAGATGTACTCGTTCATATGTGATCGTGTTTTTCAATTTATTTGGACAAGTTTTGATTTAAGCGTTTAATAAAATGTATATTAATACAATATAAACCATTTTCAAAAACTAATGATTACAGATAAACAACTATAATAATAAAACGGCAGGTGTAAACAGTGTACCTTCAACATTGCCACTTTCTCACGATGATGTTTGATTCATGTTTCTGTCTGCATCCTGTAATGGTGTGTAATATTGTGTCCATATAAATTACGAAAAAGAATTACCGCGTACAATGTATTTTGTGACACCATAAAACAAATGACAGAGCATAATAGAAAATGACAGAATTTATTTTTTATTTTGTTCATATGATATATATCGTCATATTGCAGAGATTTTGATAAAATAATAAACTGCATAGAAGAATAAGAAAATGGAACATGAAAATGCATACATAAATAAATGAATATATAAAAAATAAATAAAAATCATAAATCAATAAATAAATAAATGCATAAATTAATGAATGCATGAATAAATAAATTTATAGATAAATTTATAAATCAATAAATGCGTAAATAAATGCATAAATCAATAAATGCACAAATGCATGAATAAATATATGCATAAATTAAATAATTAAAATAAATGCATAAATAAATAAATGCATAAATAAATAAATGCATAAATAAATAAATGCATAAATAAATAAATGCATAAATAAATATATGCATAAATAAATAAATGCATAAATAAATAAATGCATAAATAAATAAATGCATAAATAAATAAATGCATAAATAAATATATGTATAAATAACTAAATGCATAAATAAATAAATGCATATATAAATAAATGCATAAATAAATAAATGCATAAATAAATAAATGCATAAATAAATGCATAAATAAATAAATGCATAAATAAATAAATGCATAAATAAATAAATGCATAAATAAATATATGCATAAATAAATATATGTATAAATAACTAAATGCATAAATAAATAAATGCATATATAAATAAATGCATAAATAAATAAATGCATAAATAAATAAATGCATAAATAAATGCATAAATAAATAAATGCATAAATAAATAAATGCATAAATAAATAAATGCATAAATAAATAAATGCATAAATAAATATATGCATAAATAAATATATGTATAAATAACTAAATGCATAAATAAATAAATGCATATATAAATAAATGCATAAATAAATAAATGCATAAATAAATAAATGCATAAATAAATATATGCATAAATAAATAAATGCATAAATAAATAAA
>NC_079441.1:73136608-73141608 GCF_903798145.1 Danio aesculapii | reverse complement strand
GAGCTGGGAATCTAACTCAGGTCACCGTGAGCACCTCAGTGTTATGTGTCGACGCACTAACCACTAAGATATTGGCTCCGACATCTAGTAAACTATTGAAATCAGCCATGAAAAATCGCTGCATACCTAAAAATTAAAGATAAACTGGGACGAAAGTTACGCTCTAAGAAATGCTGGGTTATTTAAAGCCAAATTGGGTAAAATGTGGACAAAACTAAAGTGAGAGTTGAAATTTGCACTTAAAACAAAATGAAAAATTTTTTTTGGTCACATACTCATATATTATATTAAATAAATAATAAATAAATAAATAAATAAATAAATAAACAATTAAATAATAAAAAATTAATTAATAAATAAATAAATACAACAAAAATAACTATCAAAATCTGACAATTATCTAGTAAACTATTGAAATCAGCCATGAAAAATCGATGCATCCCTAAAAATTTAAGATAAACTGAGACGAAAGTTACGCTCTAAGAAATGCTGGGTTATTTAAAGCCAAATTGGGTAAAATATGGACAAACCTAAACATTAAGTCCTATACATTTAATCAAGAGTACTTGATTTTCCTGTGTTTTGTTTCCCGTCACTCGTCTGTTTCCATGGTAACTCATTATGTTGCTCACCTGCTGCTGGTTTGTTCCTATTTTCCCTATCTCGACTTAACTACGGCACGTTTTCTCCTGCTTTTTGGTCACTTTCTTGAATTTTTCAGTGCTCTTCTTTGTTTTTGTCTAACATTTTACAATCACAGAGAAAGATTAATGCAGATCAGATTTATGTGTATATGCTATATCACTGCAGATTTACTATGTTTATACATAATAACTTTAACTGTTAAACGCTATTATTCACTAGTTAATTAAAGTTATTAGAGGTGTCTCGCGGTTCGGTTCGGTTACCATTATCATGTCATCGATTCGGTTCAATTCGATATTTCAGTGCATCGACGATGCTTTTGATACACAGTGTTGTATTTTGGGCGGTGGCTATAACAAGCTGTCTATATAAACACACACACACACACACACATGGACACATTCCTGTTAAAATTACACCAGTTACCAACAGCTGCTGCGCTTTATTCAGAAATTTAGAGAGGAAAAAGAGGAGAGGAAAAGTCACGCCAGCAGGTGAAATGGGCCACAGTGAGAGAAATGGACTACTTTCATTCCCTCAATCGCAGAGAAATAGGGGCTTCTGCTGTAAGTGCCAGTGAAAGACTGTCCAGAAAACACACACACAGTGAAATTAAGTAGTTGGTGCCTGTAATGTTGTAAATACCCATGCTGGCCTCCCTCGCGACAGAGCGCATATGAGATCAATGGCTTCAGTACATAATAACCGGTTAGGATTATTACCGAATTGTCCGCGTCTGCATCTCGGTGCACTGAAGAAGCAATTCATTTTGACACCCCTAACAGTTATGGTAACTAATAATCTTCACTTGTCTGAATTTGATTGTAGTGATGTGCACTTCTGTACAGCTGCTTTAAAACAATAATTATTATACAAAAAACTTGAATTGAATTCACTTTCAAAATAAAACGGGTCTCACTTTATTTTGATGGTCCGCTTGTTGATTTAAGTTACATTGCATCTACATGCCAACTGATTCTCATTAGATTATAAGTAGACTGTTAGGGTTAGGGTTAGTGTAAGTTAACATGTACCATAGTATCTTATAGTCAGTTAAATGTCTGTTGAAGGAGCAGATATCAGCAGATATTAAGCAGACAGTCTACTAATACTCAAATGGACCATCAAAATAAAGTGTTACCAAATTTAATCCAATGAATATTATTTTTCAGTGCAAAATCTGGAGGAGATAACCCAGCATTTAGCACAAACCAAGAATTCTGTGAACATAGAAAGAAAGAAAAGCTCCTATTTTTAGTCTAGCACAGCTAAAGGCTAATCGTGACACACACACACACACACACAGACGCAGGTGTCACAAGTCCTCTCTCGAAAATTAGAGGAACCAGATCAAAGCCAGTTAATAAGCAGATTAGAGAGATTAAAAAATGATCACAAAATCCCTCAGCAAACGCTTCACACCTTCCCTCGCAGCGGAGCCGGAAGAGCTTTACATTACAGCCTGTCACACTATCAGCCTGCGCTAGTCAGATGCGCTACGCTAACGCTCTCACAACTGAAGCCACAATAACCACAGCAAGGTCACGGATTTGATAGCGTAATGAGAAAAGCAGACGCATAATAATAGCTATATCATATACGCAGAGGTTAAAGGTGTCTTGCTAATGTCTGTGTGTTAGCATTTGACATTTGCCTCTATTTTTATCTGCCATTTTTCTGGTTTCACTTGATAAATTAAACATAAATGGGTCATAAACATAATAATAACTTAATAATATGTGTGCTTATATAGCGCATTTATTTATAGCCACACATCCAAAGCGCTTCACAACCATGAGGGGGGGTCACCAGTGTGCAGCTCCACTTGGATGATGCTCCGGCAGCCACAGGACAACGGCACCAGTGCTTCACCACACACCAGCTATAGGGGGAGCGGATAGATATTGATAGAGCCAATTCGGTGGATGAGGATGATTGGGAGGCCGTGGGTAAGGGCAAATGGAGGGAATTTGGCCAAGACACTGGGGTTACACCCCTACTCTTTACCAGAAGTGCCATGGGATTATTGATGACCACAGAGAGTCAGGACATCAGTTTAACATCTAATCAGAAAGACGGCGCTCACTGATAGTATAGTGTCCCCTTCACTATACTGGGGCATTAGGACTCACACAGACCACATGTTGAGCGCCCCCTGCTGGTCTCACTAACACCACAACCAACAGCAGCCTAGTGTTCCCATGTGGTCTCCCATCCAGATACTGACCAGGCTCAGCCCTGCTTAGCTTCAGTAGGGGACCATTGCGCGGTATGGCAATGTACACAAGATTACACTGCAAAATATACTTTATTATAATAAATAAACTGAGTTTTGCCTTGTTTATAGTCTAGATATCTACAAATTCTGAAATTAAGGAGCATTTTATAGACAAGCAAAATATATAGTCTATTTTCAGAAATAATGAGTCAAAATGAAGTGAGTTTTTCCTTAAACCAAGTGAAATAATGGGGCGAGGCAGTGGCGCAGTAGGTAGTGCTGTTGCCACACAGCACGAAGGTCGCTGGTTCGAGCCTTGGCTGGGTCAGATGGTGTTTCTGTGTGGAGTTTGCATGTTTCGTGTGGGTGCTCCGGTTTCCCCCCCAGTCCAAACACATGCAGTACAGGTGAATTGGATAAGCTAAAATTGTTAGTAGAGTGTGAATGAGTGTGTGTATGGGTGTTTCCAAGTGATGGGTTGCAGCTGGAAGGGCATCCGCTGCGTTAAACTTATGCTGGTTAAGTTGGCGGTTCATTCCGCGGTGGCGACCCCGGATTAATAAATGGACAGAGCCGAAAAGGAAAATGAATGGAAATTTGTATTGGTATTTTGGTATACCAAAATATATATGGTATTATAATTTGTAATGGTATTAGTAACGCAATTACACTGACTTTAGTAACTGTAATCAAATTACTCAAATGTGAAATGTAATTCGTTACATCAAAAATCTAATTAGAATACGGTAACTGCAATAGAGAATAATATACACATTTCTGTAGTCATATTACCTCAGACGAACACAGAACACCCGAACACTGCATTGCTCTTTCATACTGTGGATGTCAGTGGTTACAGGTCTCCAGGTTTCTTCTTTTATGTTAAATAAATAATAATAAAACAGACAAACGGGTTAGGAACAGAACCAGTGAATGATGAGAGAAGTTTTGGGTGAACTATCTCTTTAGCTCTTTTGAACATGTCATTGTAATGTTTTTCAGTGAATATTAAACTACTGAAAGAGCTGCAGTTTATATTGTTTATACCTGCCAGGAGAGGGCGGTAATTAATGACATGTTTTTTTTATTTATTTATTAATTTCATAATTTGAATGGATTATTAAACAGTATACACTACGATACATTGACAAAGCAAGAAGGAATGACAACAAATAAAGGTGTGTGTTTGTGTGTTTTAAAGTGTGTGTGTACTTGCATGGTGGGAGATGGGTATTGAAATCTGTTGGCTTTTATTTTGCTGGTGGATTTTCCACACATTTAAAATTACAATTCAGATAGCTAGGACTTCAAGATGAGTAAACGCTCTTTGAAACAGATAAACTTAATTGAGACATTTGCCAAAAGGCAATTTTATCTGACAGACAGGCTTAAATAAGCACACACCTCCATTCTCACAGCGAGTTTCTGAGTTTTCTCACCCTTCCAACTGAGTTTGTTCCAGTGTGGGAACATGTTCAGTGCTGTTACTTTATAAACGCCTGTCCTCCTCAATCAAATTATTTGATTAAATGAATTAAATTGTAATTGACCAGCGCAAGATGGAAAACAGTTTAATATAAGCTTCTCTGAAACGGAATATTTCACTTTAATTTTATTTACATAATTATTTTATTTGACAATCCAGTTCGGGATTGGGCACTGTTGTAGCATAGTGTCATGATTACCAGCGATCTCTAACCACCAGAGGTCGCTGGTAAGCACTCACTTTCACATGGACTACATCTTATGAACTACATATTCAGTCATGCCACACACACACACACACACCTGCTCCAAGTCTCCACTGATTGGACTCCCACAGCTGTTGCTGATTCTGGACTGATTTCCACACTACTTAAGCAGCACACGCAGTCATTCACATTGCTGAGTCTTGTTTACCTGTAAAGTGACAATTCAATGCGGTTTCCTTAGTCTTGTTTCTCCGTGTTTTGACCCTCGCCAAGTTTGTCTGTTTGTCCATGTTCGCTGCCTGTCTTCCGACCTCTCGCCCGTTATAGTGACTATGATTCTGGATTTGTTTGCACCTGTGTTGACCCTTGCTTGCCTGAATACCGAATAAACCTGCACTTGGATCCTAACGCTGTCTCTGTCACTCCACGTGTTACACATAGCGGAT
>NC_079441.1:73039108-73131608 GCF_903798145.1 Danio aesculapii | reverse complement strand
TTTTTATTGCTGATCTTTTGTCCCCACGCTTGACATGCGTCATGATTATAAAGGTGTTATTACAATCTTATGAACACCCCTTTCATGTACAATGCTGCCAAAAGGTTTCTATGAATTACAGCCCAAATATATTGATTTTCCAATGTAATAAAGGTCAAAAGGTCACAAAGCATTGGAGAGAATATATCTTTATACTTACACTTTAAGAGTCAGTTGTGTCGCTCCATGGTGCATTTGCTATTTACATGGTGGACTTTATGTGTAAAAACTGAACGCTTCACTAGAGAGAAAACAGTTAAACAGAGCATCTGCAGCGCGAGGTTAAAGAACGAGCCTCCTCCATTCAGCCTCTTTACTTTCTCTTTACTTTACTCCTTTACTTTACTCCTTTACTTTACTCCTTTACTTTGGTGGAAACTCACTCTACTGAACACATCCATCAGCCCACATATTTAATTTCCTTTGTTAAGCACACAGATTTGTGTCTAAACTATTTCTAAACTCAGCTCTAATCTCCAGCAAAGGAATAAATGAACAATAATAATGAAGTGTGGTCAAAACACTGAGTTATATCTAAACACACGTCCTGTACTGATGCCCCATATGGTGATGCAGGAGTCTCCAAAACCCCACAGGAGGACAAATCTACACTTGTGTTTATTAAAACTAATATAAATCTGCAGATAATAAAGAATACTGCTAATAATAATAACATTATACAGATGCAGATTATCATGAACTGAAAAACGGCATGGAGGCATGAAGAAGGCATGGAAGCAGTGGTGTTTAGGGGAGCGCGGGGCACTGGGTGTTTCCCAGTACTGGGTTGCGGCTGGAAGGGCATCCGCTGCATAAAACAAATGCTGGATGAGTTGTCGGTTCATTCCGCTGTGGTGACCCCTGATTAATAAAGGGACTAAGCCGAAAAGAAAATGAATGAATGAATGTAAAGATATTTGTGTGTTGCTGTACATCCTGTGTGTATTCAGCGTTTGGACCTGCGTAGGCTCATAACTAACGTGCTCTGCGCTGGACTTTAGACCAGCTTTTAGTTGGTCAATCGCGCGGTCTATTTCAGTTCCTCAAAATAGCAATGTGCCAACAACGCACCTTAACACACCTCCTTCAGGCACTCCCATGAGTCCACAAACTGGAACAAATGGATTTGCTATTTAAACAACGTCGAGCAAAACATGAACATTACTTATGAAAATGAATGCGCTGGTCTGAAAATAACAACAAATCACGCCAAACACGTCTTGCGCTGTATTGAGCCGGGTGTATGATAGAGCCCTAAGCAGGAAAAGCATTTTTATAGTGCACTAACAGCTTCCTAAAGCAGCAGCAGTGATTTTCCTCCCCTGATGTATTTATTTCTTTATTTTTCCACAAACGCTTCACATCACTTCATATCACCATAGAGACTCGCCTGGTGTCAAAACAATTAGCGCTGAAGAAAGACAGCGGTGGCCATCCAAGACACATAAAGCAGCAGATTCACCTGCTCTACTGTATTTACACTGCGTTCACACATACGGAGGCATCTTTATCCAGTTTATAGCACCTCTTCTTCAAATTTACACCAACATTTGCGATGTATATATTTCTAAAGACCGATTATTGGAAGATTCATTCATTTCCCTTAAGCTTAGTCTCTATTTCAGGGGTCAGCACAGTGGAATGAACCAACAACTATTCCAGCATATGTTTTGAGCAGCAGATGCCCTTCCAGCAGCAACCCGATACTGGGAAACACCCATACACACTCATTCACACACTACGGCCAATTTAGTTCATCAACTCCCCTATGTGTTTGGACTGTGGGCGAAATCACCTGGAGGAAACCCACACCAACACAAGGAGAACATGCAAACTCCACACAGAAACGCCAACTGACCCAGCCGGGGCTCAAACCAGTGACCTTCTTGCTGTGAGAATACAGTGCTAACCACTTAGCCACCATACAGCCCAAATTCTATGTTAACTAATGCAGAAGTTCCCAAAGTGTGGGTCAGGACCTCCTGGAGGATCATGGGACACTGACAGGGGATTGGAATTATTGTATTTTAATCATAACCCACTGAAGATCAAAATAGTAGTAATGAGTTACATTAAAAAACAGCATTCAAATGAAAAGCCATCAGCCCTTCTGTCATTTTGTCATAGGATCTGTGTGTTTACGTTAGATTAACAACACAGCAATAGGGTATATGTCGAACGTCATGTGACCAAACCGGATCCCTGGGTAGAACACTTCCACCCATCGCTAGTTTATATGCGCCATCGGTTTGTTATTGACAGTAGTGAGTAGTAAGTAGTGTTTTATACATTATATAATAGGGTAAATGCGCAACTTTCGCAATCCAGTCAACCTGGACAGAACACTGTTTTCACTCTCCGCTAATATGGCGATGTTTTATACAAGAAGCCTCCAGGAACTACCAAAATTAAGCATCACAGATGTCCACCGGATATGCTCATTATCATCTAAATGTCAGGCCACCTAATTGGACAAAGCATTTAAATTGTACGCTTCATCATACATAATAAGGTATGTAAGCTAGCGGAATTGAAATGCCGAACAATGTCATTACGTTAACTAGCTAACGCTATAATGTTACTTAGTCTGCCGTTTGGATCTACATATTCACATTAACACACTTAGTGAATTTTTGCACCAGTATCAAATAAAGACGGGTTGACTGGTGATGTCAGCATTAGGGCAGCCTGTCACAGGTCTATGAAGAAGTCCGAGACGCCACACAGCCTGAGAGTAACGTTATGGATGGTGTGGTTGTTCAGAAACTGTTTTTTTTCTGGCTTAAAATAATAATGTGTGATCATGACTACGTCTTTTAGTTGTCCTGAGAGACTTGGAAAATGCATTTTTATTTTGGGATACCCCTTTACACATAACATGAAATAATGACACTTAGGACTTACAATTAAAGTCAGCTATACCCCAGTGACCTCACTATATTCACCTTTTAACAAGTAGATAACTACAGTGAACTTATATACATCCACGCTAAATATCAAGGTGAAAGTCATCATAGCTTGCGTAGAATAGACCCAGCTCCCAACCCAACTTTGAGAATAGATTAACGGCGATATTTTTTTTATCGCGCGATAAGAGTCTCGCGTTAACGCCGATAACGGCCCACCACTAATATTAACTAATGCAGAAGTTCCCAAAGTGTGGGTCGGGACCTCCTGGCGGATCATGGGACACTGACAGGGGGTCGCTTGGTGATTTCCATAAGTCAAATAAATTAGATTAAACTATTAGAATGATCATATTTTAATCATAACCCACTGAAGATTAAAATAGTAGTAATGAGTTACATTAAACAACAACAGCATTCAAATGAAAAGCCATCAGCCCTTCAGTCATTTTGTCATAGGATCTGTGTGTTTACGTTAGATTAACAGCACAGCAATAGCGTCAGCAGCAGCAGGTTGATTTTAAAGCACCAGGTTAAACTTTCAGACACCTTTATAGCAATCAAATACGTTTAAAAGAAATACAGGCCACAACTGAACATTGAGAATGATCTCTGAATAGCGGTCTCCAAAATTAAACCAAGAATAGACTTGTGGAGAAAACGTTGTGCCCACCGGACTCATTCGATTATATGAAACAAATTAATAAATGACTATAAAATGATGTGGTTGTCAGACTGTTGCACTTTTTCGTGTTGTCAAAATGCTCATGTATATATAGGCCTATTGTTGTATGAGCAACGTTTGATTATTTATAACCACCTCCAGGAAATATGGGCGTCACAAGTTACTGGCATTGCTATTTTGGGAGGGAATCGCAGGTTGAAAGGTTTGGGAAACCCTGAACTAATGCATTATTAAAATCAACAGTTGTGCCTGTTAACATTAGTTAATGCACTGCGAGTTAACTAATGTGATTTAACTTAAATAATATTAACAAAACATGAATAAAAACCATAATAAATGTATTAATAATAGTAATAATAAATACAATAACATGAACTAATGGACCGTTGTTTTAAAGTGGTACCAAAAAGCTGATTATGTGTGTGTGTGTGTGTGTGTGCGTGTGTGTGTGTGTGATTAGTGCATTATTAATCTGAATATTTGTTACGTTAAAGTCACACGACCGTGACATCCGTCTGAGGAGCCTTTAATATTTTCTTCTTTTAACGGGACACAATTTGTTGAGCTTAACCCAGCAGGGCTTCACTGACACTTGACATTGTTTAATCCCATGTGGACAGATGACGCAATGAATGAAAACGACTCCGCAATCCTGCAATCCCACACAGATTCCTCTGAGATGCAGACCAACGAGTCCTGGACGCTGCAGTAATCCGCATTGGTCCACATGTACAGAATATACTATAATGGCAGCGCGGGAAATTCTTTGGGTTCAGTATTAAATGAATGAGGCATATAAGGAGTTTTTCTTCTATAATATTTGTTCTTCTGGAGAAAGTCTTATTTGTTTTATTTCAGCTAGAATAAAAGCTGTTTTTTAATTTTACTAAACCATTTTAAGGTCAATATTATTAGCCCCTTCAGCAATTTTAGTTTTGGATTGTCTCCAGAATAAACCACTGTTATACAATGACTTGCCTAATTACCCTAACTTTACCCTAATTACCCTAGTTAAGCCTTTAAATGTCACTTTAAGCTGAATACTAGTGTCTTGAAGAATATCTAGTCTAATATTATTTACTGTCATCATGACAAAGAGAAAAGTGTACAGTAATTGGCTATTTTAGCTAATAAAAGCAATGGGAGTTCTAATTTTTACATCATATTAAATCTTAAAACGCCATAACGCTCGTACCACAAAGATTATATTTCCCAATACTTGATTGGGTTGTTGCTAGAAGGGATATGGATTAAATTACCCATTAAACTGTATTTTCTTAATGTCTACCCCTACTTCCATCCCTCACTGTAATGTAAAAACAGTAATTATATCAAGTATTATTCATATTGTTCATTAAATTACCCATTAAACTGTATTTTCTTAATGTCTACCCCTACATCTAACCCTCACTGTACTGTAATTATATCAAGTATTATTCATATTGTTCATCAACTTACCCATTAAATTGTATTCTATTAACGTCTACCCCAACCATAACCCTAAACCCAAACACCACAGTGATGTAAAAACAGTACATTTACCAAGTTTTATTCAAATTATGAATTAAATTACCCATTAAATTGTATTTTATTAACATCTACTTCCACCCCAACCCTTACAGTAATGTAAAAACAGTAATTATACCAAGTATTATTCATATTATAAATTAAATTACACTTTAATCGCATTTTATTAACATCTACCTCTACCCCAACCCTGAAAACAACCATCACAGTAATGTAAGAACAGTAATTATATAGATTATTATTAATTTAATTGATTAAATTACCCATGAATTTGTATCTTGGTAACATCTATCCCTGCTCCAACCCTTACAATAATGAAAGACAGTAATTATATCAAGTATTATTCATATTATTGATTAAATTACTCATTAAATTGTATTTTATTCATGTCTACCCCTACCCCAACACTTACAGTAATGTAAAAACAGTAATTAAATCATGTATTATTCATATTATTGATTAAATTACCCATTAATTGTTTTTTTTAATGTCTACCCCATCTTCCAACCATCACAGTTATGTAAAAACAGAAAATATATTGATTATTATTCATATTATTGATTAAATTACTCATTAAATTGTATTTTATTGGTCTACCCCAACCTCAACCCTCACACTGATGTAAAAACAGTAATTAAATGAAGTATTATTCATAATATTCATTAAATTACCCATTAATTGTATTTTATTAATGTCTACCCCATCTTCCAACCATCACAGTTATGTAAAAACAGAAAATATATTGATTATTATTCATATTATTGATTAAATTAGCCATTAATTTGTATCTTAGTAACATCTACCCCTGCTCCAACCCTTAAAGTAAAATAAAAACAGTCCTTTTACTAAGTATTATTAACATTATTGATTAAATTAGCCATTAATTTGTATCTTATTAACGTCTACCCCCACCCCAACCCTCACAGTAATGTAAAAACAATAATTATACCATTTATTATTCATATTATTAATTAAATTACCTATTAAACTGCATTTTATTAACGTCTACCCCTACTTCTAACCCTCACAGTAATGTAAAAACAGTAATTATGGCAAGTATTATTCATAATATTTATTAAATTACCCATTAAATTGTATCTTAGCGACATCTACCCCAAACCCAACCCTAAACCTACCCCTCACAGTAATCTAAACATATAAATTTTTGTTGTACACTGTCAGAATAATTTCGCTATATTGACGTGAGTATCCGCAGCTGTATCCCTTCTAGACTTTAGCGCTTGATGGAGGTTTCCAGGATTCAGTCCTGTGGGAGTGTGTGGACTTTAATCTGCGCATGTGATGTACCAGCACTAACTGCAATGATGCTGCCTGCAATAATTACAGCATTGATCCTAAAAGCAGCTTGCTGAATCTGTGGATGTGTTAAGTTAAATGTGCAAATTGCAGAGAAAAAAAAATGTGTCGATGTGTCTTAAATCACAAGCAAAAACCTGCTAAACTGTCAATCTTCTGGAACTGTGCTTGAGGATGCTTTATTATGCTTTATTAAGCTACAAGATGTCAAACAAGCCTCTGATATCTGTAGAGTGTGTGTGTGTGTGTGTGAAGTTTCAGCTTAAAATAGCACACAGATAATGTTTCTAACTCTCTGAAACTGACCCTATCAGGCTTTGATCCTAATTGTGGCGTTTTGGTGACTGTTGCTTTAAATGCAAATGAGATTGTGGTCTTTTTAAAGAGGGCGGAGCTACAAAAGCCTGTGTGTCAGTATAGTGGCAGATGTAAAACAGCACTAGCGTTCTCAGTGATGGTCAGGTGTGCATGTCAGTCTATGGAGACTCCTGTTGCTGTTTATTTGCTCAAACACTCTAATGGCTAATGGACAGATGGCTGCTTCTCACTTAGGGCTGCTGTTTATGCTAATGAGGGAGAGATGGGCATTAGTGGGCGGGGCTTTCCCCCACAGATGACACGTACAAAGGGAGAATGCCAATCAAAGTGTTTCTGCATCAAGTCTAATTATAACAATACAATTATGTAATGTTTACCGTTAGACGCCGGCTATATTCACTCACCGCTGCCACACAACCCTCATCAAGGTGATTTCTGCATAATATGTCTCCTTTAAAAAGCTGAAGGGTTAGGCTCAAGGTTAAACATGTGGATCCCAGTTATTGCTATTCGGAGCCAGTACCACAGACAAATGGATTACTCTACATGAAGCCTGCAGGATTATTTCAGCTGCATCCATGACTACTGCATCCCAAATGAAGAGCTTATGCCTTGATGGACAAGCAGAGCACAGCAAACTGAAGGAGAACTGACTGTATTCAAGCTCTTGCACGAGCATGTGCTTATGTATCCCATAAAGACAACAGCTACCTGTTGCCAGGCAACATTTGAGGGCTGAATCGGGTCCAGCATTGTGTGTTTGGAATATATACGACTCTTCATCACCCTCATCAACTCTCTTGCACATGCAGATTGTTCAGTCCTGACCTGCCCTCTCCTAAATCCCGCTGTACAGTATAATAACTTTTCAATCCCTGTCCTCTGTTGTTCTGTTACCATCATGTTTATTAATAGTAATAATATTTAAACTGTTTGTGCCCAAAATCTGAAGAGAAGACTTGCTTACTATTATGAAAACGCAACTGGTGATTGGTTAAATCTATAATCTATAAGTGTGCATTGTAATAAACATGCCTGATGCAAACTCCTGTTATATCCTAATCTCAGAGGTTATGACCTTGCACAAGCCACAACCCAACATGGCCATACGAAGGGCACCATCTGTGACTAACTCTTAGTATAGCTTCAACCCATTGGTTTGTATATTTGGAAGTAATTCTGAACACCTTTACTAGATGATTTGGCCCCTGTCTAGTAAGGGTTAGCACTGAACCCAAAAGGACTTGAGGTGTAGAGTTCACTCCTGGTCCTGGAGATCTTGGTTCAGCACCAACCCTAATCAAATACAACTGAACCAGCTCTTCAGGACTGTATAGTACAATAACCTTTCAATCCATCATATTTATTAACAGTAATACTATTTAAATGCTGTCTGTGATCAAGAGAAGACAGCTGGTAATTGGTTAAATCTTTAATTTAGGTTTATATAATCAACAGTCATTACAGTTGACTGTTGTTATGTTAACAACAGTCAACAACCCAACAAGGCCATATGAAGGGTACCATCTGAGACTAGCTCTTACTATAGCTTCAATCCATCCGTCTTTAAACTTGGAAGCAATTCTGCACACCTTTATTAGTTTATTTGGTCCCTGTCTAGTTAGGGTTAGCACTAAACTCAAGGGCACTTGAGTTGTAGAGTTCCGTTCTGGTCCTGGAGATCTACCTTTCTGCAAAGTTTAGCACCAACCCTAATCAATTACAACTGAACCAGCTCTTGAGGACTGTACAGTATAATAACCTTTCAATACCTGTCCTCTTTTGTTCTGTTACCAACATATTTATTAATAGTAATAATATTTAAATGTTGTTTGTAGTCGAGGTCTGAAGAGAAGACTGATTACTTGGATGTGGGGGTTGTGTGCATTGTGATAAACATGCCTGATGCAAACTCCTACTATATTATGTGTATAAGACCTCGCATGAACTACAACAGGTCACAACCCAACATGGCCATACGAAGGGCACCATCTGTGACTAACTCTTAGTATAGCTTCAACCCATCTGTATGCAAATTTGGAAGCAATACTGAACACCCTTACTAGTTTGTTCGGCTGTATTTGATTACGGTTGGTGCCGAGTCCTCAAAGTCCTTTTGAGTTCAGTGCTAACCCTAACCAGATACAGCCAAACAAACTAGTAAAGGTGTTCAGAATTGTTGTGTGTTTGTTTAGAATCATATAGATATTTTAAACTCTTCCAGATCTAACGAACGCACCAGATTGGAAAAGGTTAGCATGTCGCTGCAATCCAAAGCTCAAGCTTGGTGACTTTTGAATTTGCATCACGTGATTGGATAAGACCAATCGAAGACCAAAACATGACCTCTAAAGAAACGTAAAATAAGGAGCAATGATTTGTGTTGCATCATCTTGTTTTCTGCTACCCCTTTTCACAGCACCATACAACAGAATTTGACATGCTCAAACACTAGAGCAGGAGTGTCCAAACTCGGTCCTGTAGGGTTGGTGTCCTGCAGAGTTTACCTCCAACTTGCTTCAACACACCTGCCAGGACGTTTCTAGTATACAGTACCTAGTAAGAGATTGATTAGCTTATTGAGGTGTGTTTGATGAGGGTTCAAGCTAAACTCTCCAGAACACCGGCCCTCCAGGACTTAGTATTGCTAAAAACAATCATTGATTTGTACTTATCTGATTGTTCTGTGCTCTGCAAACACTAGTTCTTCTCTGCATCCTTCGGATTGGAAAGCCAGAGAAGGACCTGCAATGTGTCCCATTATTCCAATTATCCTAACAAGAAAATTACCCAGTGACCTCTACAATCGGACCAGAGTCAACATTACCTCAACCCATCCCAATTCAGGCGAGACTACAAAGGTTGAACAGTCAGAAGAAGAAATTACTGTACACATCCTTGTCATGTGAATGTAGCCTAAGATTAGTGCTGTTTTGCTAAAAAGAATAATTGATTTGTATTACTCAGTTTGTTTTCTAGACACTAGTTCTTCTTGGTAGCTTTCAGATTGTGAAGCCAGTGAAGGATCTGTAATGTGTCCCATTACTCCAATAAACCTAATAAGAAAATTACCCAGTGACCTCTACAATCGGACCACCGATAAAGTCAACATTATCTCAACTCAATTGTGTATCCATTGAGACTACAAAGGTTGAACAGTCAAAGGAAGAAAGTACTGTACATATCCTAGTCATGTAAACGTAGACTAAGATTAGTGCTGTTTTGCTAAAAACAATCATTGATTGTATGGCTCTGATTTATCCTGTGCTCTCCAAACATTAGTTCTTCTCTGAATCTTTCGGACTGGGAAGCAAGTGAAGGACCTGTAATGTGTCCCATTTCTTCAATGATCTTAAAAGGGAAAATTACCCGTCACCTCTACAATCAGACCAGAGTCAACATTACCTCAACCTGTCCCAATTCAATTGTGTGTCCATTGACTCTACAAAGGTTGAATTGTCAGAAGAAGAAAGTACTGTACACATTGTTGTGTGAACGCAGCCTAAGACTGGTGCTGTATTGCTAAAAAGAATCATTGATTTCAAGAGTTCCCACTTAGATATGCTTGGCGTATAAAGCAGGTTTGGCATGCTGTCCCGGGAGAGAACCCTGAGCTCGGAGATATTTGAGCCCAGGGCTCCCGCCCGGTCGATAAGCATATCAGGAGATCTGAGATCAGGTAGGTCTCGAGAGCTTTCCCTTTAGAAAAGGGAGGAAAAGGAGGAGATGGGGTGGAAGGGGGGATTCTTCCAAACGAAGATAGAGCAGTAGGGAGAAAACCATCCATTTATAGTAAACTAGGATCACTCTGATTGGATTATTACTGATTACAGATGAGCAGCCAGACGTGCTCAATTATATCACGTGCTCCTCTGGAAATTAGTTTATGAAACTTCACTTGTATTTTCTGTTTGTATTCGAGACATTAGTTCTTCTTGGTGTCTTTGGGATTGAGAAGCCAGTGAATGACCTGTAATGTGTCCCATTACTCCAACACTCTTAACAAGAAATCACACTCTACCCAGTCATCTCTACAATCAGACCAGAATCAACATTACCTCAACTCATCCCAATTCAATTTGAAAAGTTTGGCGAGAGGAAAACTGGTCATGCCCAACTGAGCCTGATTTCAGAACTGAACTACACTGAACTTCAACTCTCACCTGGAACTGAACAGATAACAAGACTGAAGCAGTTTCAATTTACTAGACCTTCTATCTTAAGCTGCTTTGACTCAATCTACATTGTAAAAGCACTATAGAAATAAAGATGAATTGAATTGTGTGTCCATTACGTCTACAAATGTAAAACAGTCAGAAGAACAAGAAGAAATAGAGTCAACTCACCTTGGGTTGGGCCTCCACCTCCACCACCTGGTTCCTGTTCATGATCCCCTTAACCAGAGTCTCTACATTCCCATTGAACTTCATGAAGAGCACGTAGGCGGCGTAGGCTAGCAGCAGGCTAATGCTCTCACAGTACGTGATGATGTTATCCAGAAAGAAAACGATGAGCATGATGAGGCCGATGATGTAGAAAGACACGTCCCTGAACAGAGGCCACCACGTCAGGTTCAGGATCTCCTTGGAAAACAAAGCGCACATCCCGATGACGAACAAAATGTTGAACACGGCGGAGCCTACGATGGTCCCGATGCCGACGTTACTGTGGGAAATAAACACCCCGATGACTGAAGTGAACAGTTCAGGAGCCGATCCTCCAGCCGCCATGAAGGTAGCACCCGCCACATCGTCCGAAATCGTCAGTTTTTCCGTGATCACCGTGAGTGCTGGGACGAAGAATTCATCGCATACGATGGCTAGCGCGATGAACATATAAAGCATGCCGAACATGTGCAATAAAACCGCCCCGCGCCTTCGGTCCTCAAGGCTGAACAAATCAGTCGGATAGTCTCCTTGACTCTCATTTGACCCTGCGGATGAGCGCATGGCAATGGGCGTGTCCTCTGAGAGGTTGCTATGGTAACCCTGGTGTGTGGACAGCAGTGTCCTGTGGGGGGCGTGGCTCTGTAGCTCCTCCCACTGTTCAGTAGAGCGCCATGTTAAGGCAACCGCACTTATTGCTATAAGACTGAGGAGGAGTCCGAGGACCCGCGCGGGCCTGAGTTTCCTCCGGTTTTGGACAATCTGACGGTGTGGCACGTCGGACGCCATCGCTCGGCTTTAAACGCTTTCTCGCTACGCTACGGTTGGGATTAGCGCATGCTGATCTGAGAATGCTACTTTTGTACTGTAAATCTGTGCAATCCAGATGTCCTTCAGCACAGCAGAGGCGTCCTCATATTAGCCTGGGAAAAATAATCACACAGACAAAAAAAGAGAGGGATGGGGGGTTAATCACACACACACACGTATCACACACACACACACCACAGACACATTACACACTCTGTAACGTGTAGGTTTTTTTTAACAACACTGACTCCATTCCACACCACAATTACACACATTTACACATGGATTACAATCAACACACAACTAATAGGCCACACACAGGTACTTTGTAATGTGTGTGTTTTTAACACTGACTCCATTCAGGGCTGGAGCAAGCTGAACTGGCGCTCTAAGCAAACGGCGATCACGCCGCCCTCTACCTGAAAGTGAATATGGAGGTGACTGGTTCGTGAAGGGGGTGGGTGTTTGGGGTCGCGGACGCCGCCCTCCCTAGGTCGCCTCTCTATACACGCCAGCCCTGACTCCATTTCACATCACAATTACACACATTCACATATGATTACATTCAACACACATACCACACGTCTTCAGTTCATCTGTAATGTGTGTGTGTGTGTGTGTGTGTGTGTGTGTGTGTGTGTGTGTGTTTTAACAACACTGACTCCATTTCACATCACAATTACACACATTTACATATGGATTACATTCAACACACAACTAATAAGACACACACACACATACCACACACACACGTCTTCAGTTCATCTGTAATGTGTGTGTGTGTGTGTGTGTGTGTGTGTGTGTGTTTTAACAACACTGACTCCATTTCACATCACAATTACACACATTTACATATGGATTACATTCAACAGACAACTAGTAAGACACACACACACATACCACACACACACACACACGTCTTCAGTTCATCTGTAATGTATGTGTGTGTGTGTGTGTGTGTGTGTGTGTGTGTGTGTGTGTGTGTTTTAACAACACTGACTCCATTTCAAATCACAATTACACACATTTACATATGGGTTACATTCAACACACAACTAATAGGACACACACACACATACCACACACACACACACGTCTTCAGTTCATCTGTAATGTATGTGTGTGTGTGTGTGTGTGTGTGTGTGTTTTAACAACACTGACTCCATTTCAAATCACAATTACACACATTTACATATGGGTTACATTTAACACACAACTAATAGGACACACACACACATACCACACACACACACACATACCACACACACACACACACACACACACACATACCACACACACACACACACGTCTTCAGTTCATCTGTAATGTATGTGTGTGTGTGTGTGTGTGTGTGTGTGTGTGTGTTTTAACAACACTGACTCCATTTCAAATCACAATTACACACATTTACATATGGGTTACATTTAACACACAACTAATAAGACACACACACACATACCACACACACACGTCTTCAGTTCATCTGTAATGTGTGTGTGTGTGTGTGTGTGTGTGTGTGTGTGTGTGTGTGTGTGTGTGTGTGTGCGTGCGTGTGTGTGTTTTAACAACACTGACTCCATTTCACATCAAAATTACACACATTTACATAGGGATTACATTTAACACACCACTGATGGGCCCCACACACCCACACAACACTCTGTAATGTGTGTGTGTGTGTGTTTTTAACAACACTGACTCCATTTCACATCACATTTACATATGGATTACATTCAACACACCACTCATCCACACACACACATGTACCACACACCACAGAGACCGCACACACCACACAAAGCTGCCAGGTCATTGTCCGTGCTCCATGTATGTCCGTTTGCAAGTCACTGGGGGGGGGGGGGGGGTGCGTATGTGTGTGTGTGAATCTGTGAGCATCTGCGATTGCTGACTTGCTCGTACTCTCGGCTGCGTCTGCATTTTCAAGGTCACGGTGAAACAGCACAATGTCAAAGGCACGTCTCTTCCCCGACGCAGCAGTTTCTCACAGTAATACTTACATACTCGCAATATTCAATATATCAACTCTTACACTGATATTAAGAGCTTTTTATTCTCATTATTGTTCATAAACAGGATTTCTGAATGCCTAAAATGAGTAATCACCACATAAACACTTACACTGATCACTTACACTGATCTACAGCTGCCAGTGACACAGCAATAAAGGTCTTATTTTTAATAATAAATAAACACCATTCCTTCATCAATGAACATGCCACAGCCAATGAGAATATTAATAATAATTATAGAAATTAATAACAATAATTTATTTAAAACAAACGAAAATAGCCAGAATGCACAAAACATTGTATTGATGATGCTAAATTAATAAATCTTTATGTAATACCAGAAAAAAATTATTATTATAATAATAATAATAATAATTTTATTTTAAAGAACACCCATAAATTGTATTGAGGATGCTAAATTAATTAAATGCAAAGAGCTTTTTAAAATTTAATTGTCTATGTAATATCAGAGTGAATAATTAATAATAATAATAATAATAATGATAATAATAATAATAATGATAATAATAATTAATTATAATAATGATAATAATAATGATACTAATAATTAATAACAATAATAATAATGATAATAATGATAATAATGATAATAATAATTAATAATAATAATAATAATAATAATAATAATAATAATAATAATAATTAATAATAATAATAATGATAATAATAATGATACTAATAATTAACAATAATAATAATAATAATAATAATAATAATAATAATAATAATAATTAATAATAATAATAATGATAATAATAATGATACTAATAATTAACAATAATAATAATAATAAGCATTTATTTAAAACACACGAAAATACCCGGAATGCACAAAACATTGTATTGAGGATGCTAAATTAGTTAAATATTGTTTGTAATACCAGAAAAAAAATAATATTATTATTAATTATTAATTAATTAATTAATAACAATTAATTATAATTAATTAATAAAAATATTTTTTAAAGAATGGCCATATATTGGTATTGAAGATGCTAAGTTAATTAAATGCAAAGAGCTTTTTTAATAAAATTATCTATGTAATACCAGAGTGAATAATTAATAATAATGATGATAATAATATTCCCAGAGATGGGTTGCGGCTGGAAGGGCATTTGCTGTGTAAAAACGTGCTGGATAAGTTGGCGGTTCATTCCGCTGTGCCGAAAAGAAAATGAATGAATGAATGAATGATAATAATATTTAAAGCTTTATTTCAAAACACACAGAAATAGCCAAAATGCCCATAAATTATATTGAAAATGCTATATTAATTAAATACAAAGAGCTTCGTTTTAAAATTAAACTTTCTACCTAATACCAGAGCGAATAATTATTATTAATAATAATAATAATAATAATAGTTTTATTTAACACACAAAAATAGACAGAATGCACATGAATTATTATACACTAAATTAAATAAACGCAAAAAGTAATAACTTAAATATTATATGGAATACAAGAATGAATAAATAATAATAATAATAATAATAATAATAACAATAATATTAAATTAATGATAAAATAAAATATAATAAGATATTTTAAAAGCACCTTATTATCTAGAACGCCCATAAACTGTATTGAGGATGCTAAATTAAATAAATGCAAAGTAATAAAATAATAATAATAATAATAATAATAATAATAATAATAATGATAATAATAATAATAATAATAATAATAATAATAATAATAATTAGGCTGTCATTATTATTATTATTATTATTATTATTATTATTATAAGTACTTTATTAGCCAGATTGCCCATAAATTGGTCTCTAGGATGTAAAATTAAATAAATGCAGAGTTTTTTCAATATTGTAAATGAATGAGTCCTGACTAATCAAACTTCTGACCTTTATTTAGCTGAACTTTTAATTAAAATAATACACATTTATACGAGTGATACCAATATTGACGTTTTTATCTCTGACAATAGCGTATACAACTGAGATATAATAAAGTATGGAAGCAAACAAAAATCTAAAATGCGTCTTAACGTTTCGTCTAAGTTTCTAATCTCTCAGTCAGTCATTTAACATCTCAAACATCAGCAGTTTAATTTCCCCGAGCATGGCAATGTCACTTCTAATAACGCTGTCATTTATCATGCTGCTATTAAAGCGAGGCTGTCATACCTGAATAACACGCGCGCGCATGTGTGTGTGTGTGTGTGTGTGTGTGTGTGTGACACGCAACAGACCTGTCATTTTCTTGACCTCTGACGAAATAATACGAATGTGAATACATTTACAGATATAAAATCAATATGTGAAGGTGAGTTATATTATCTCACTCACACACACACACACACACACACACAACACCAGCATTATCATGTGCAACAGACACCGCACAGTTTAACCAAAGCAAATGAACCCAGCGCTGTGTGTGTGTGTGTGTGTGTGTGTGTGTGTGTATGAATGTTCATAAATGAAGAGTGTACTTACATGGGGAGCTGTCGGATGAACGCGACGCGTGTGTGTGTGTCCGCGTGCGTTTTCTCTTTCTCGTGCCCTCCAGTTATTTCTCTCCGACTGATGATGATGATGATGATGATGATGTTATTTTGGGGCGGAGCTCCGACAGCAAATCTCTGCGTGCAGTTTCATGCTTTTATGCCCAGACAGACATCACCTATGGCGAGGAGACCGACTGATCACAGCCGCCCGCCCGTCTGTGTGTGTGTGCGTGTTTGTTTCTCTCTATCTCTGTGTGTGTGCGTGTGTGTGAGAGTGTCGCTTTCTCTTTCTGTGTATCTCTTTCTCTCTGTATGTGATTCTCTCTCTCTCTCTCTCTCTCTCTCTCTCTCTCCCTCTCTCTATGGGTGCGTGTGTGTGATTTGAACTGAATTCTCGCTCTCTCTTTCTCTATGTGTGTGTGTGTGTGTGTGTGTGTGTGTGTGTGTGTGTGTGTGTGTGTGTGTGTGTGTCTCAATTCAATTTTGATTTATTGGCCTGTGTATTGCCAAAGCATTTATTTATTTATATCAAACAGAATTAGGTATATTATTATATATACCTAACTATATTTAAATGTACTCTATATTCTCTATACTCTATTTAAATATACGATACTCTATATTCACTATACTATATTTAAATGTACTCTATATTCTCTATACTCTATTTAAATATACGATACTCTATATTCACTACACTCTAGTTAAATACCTTCACTCTGTATTCACTATAGCATATTTAAATATACTATACTCTATATTCACTATAGTATGTTTAAATATACTATACTCTATATCCGCTATACTATATTAAATATACTATACTCTATATTCACCATAGTATATATAAATACACTATACTCTATATTCACTATACTATATTTGAATATACTATACTCTATAACCACTATAGTATACTTAAATATACTATACTGTATAATCGATATACTATACTTAAATATACTATACTCTATATTCACTATACTATATTTTAAATACACTATACTCCATATTCACGTTACTATATTTAAATACCTTTACTCTATATTCACTATATATTTAAATACACTATACTCTATATTCACTATACTATATTTAAATATACTATACTCTATATTCACTATACTATATTTAAATATACTATACTCTATATACACTATACTATATTTAAATACACTATACTCACTATACTGTTTAAATATACTATACTCTTTATTCACTATAGTATGTTTAAATAAACTATACTCTATATTCACTATACTATATTTAAATATACTATACTCTATACTCACTATACTATATTTAAATACACTATACTCTATATTCACTATACCCTATTTTAAATACACTATACTCTATATTCACTATACTCTATTTTAAATACACTATACTCTATATTCACTATACTATATTTAAATATACTATACTCTATACTCACTATACTATATTTAAATACACTATACTCTATATTCACTATACCCTATTTTAAATACACTATACTCTATATTCACTATACTATATTTAAATATACTATACTCTATACTCACTATACTATATTTAAATACACTATACTCTATATTCACTATACTATATTTAAATATACTATACTCTATACTCACTATACTATATTTAAATACACTATACTCTATATTCACTATACTATATTTAAATATACTATACTCTATATTCACTATACTATATTTAAATATACTATACTCTATATCCACTATACTATATTTAAATACACTATACTCTATATTCACTATACCCTATTTTAAATACACTATACTCTATATTCACTATACTATATTTAAATATACTATACTCTATATTCACTATACTATATTTAAATATACTATACTCTATATACACTATACTATATTTAAATACACTATACTCACTATACTGTTTAAATATACTATACTCTTTATTCACTATAGTATGTTTAAATATACTATACTCTATATTTACTATACTATATTTAAATATACTATACTCTATACTCACTATACTATATTTAAATACACTATACTCTATATTCACTATACCCTATTTTAAATACACTATACTCTATATTCACTATACTCTATTTTAAATACACTATACTCTATATTCACTATACTATATTTAAATATACTATACTCTATACTCACTATACTATATTTAAATACACTATACTCTATATTCACTATACCCTATTTTAAATACACTATACTCTATATTCACTATACTATATTTAAATATACTATACTCTATACTCACTATACTATATTTAAATACACTATACTCTATATTCACTATACTATATTTAAATATACTATACTCTATACTCACTATACTATATTTAAATACACTATACTCTATATTCACTATACTATATTTAAATATACTATACTCTATATTCACTATACTATATTTAAATATACTATACTCTATATCCACTATACTATATTTAAATACACTATACTCTATATTCACTATACCCTATTTTAAATACACTATACTCTATATTCACTATACTATATTTAAATATACTATACTCTATATCCACTATACTATATTTAAATACACTATACTCTATATTCACTATACTCTATTTTAAATACACTATACTCTATATTCACTATACTATATTTAAATACACTATACTCTATATTCACTATACTATATTTAAATACACTATACTCTATATTCACTATACTATATTTAAATATACTATACTCTATATTCACTATAATATTTAAATATACTATACTCTATACTCACTATACTATATTTAAATATACTATACTCCATATTCACTATACTCTATTTTAAATACACTATACTCCATATTCACGTTACTATATTTAAATACCTTCACTCTATATTCACTATATATTTAAATACACTATACTCTATATTCACTATACTATATTTAAATATACTATACTCTATATTCACTATACTATATTTAAATATACTATACTCTATATTCACTATACTATATTTAAATACACTATAGTCACTATACTGTTTAAATATACTATACTCTTTATTCACTATAGTATGTTTAAATACACTATACTCTATATTCACTATACTATATTTAAATATACTATACTCTATATTCACTATACTATATTTAAATATACTATACTCTATATTCACTAAACTATATTTAAATACACTATATTCTATATTCACTATACTATATTTAAATATATTATACTCTATATTCACTATACTATATTTAAATATACTATACTCTATATTCACTATAGTATATTTAAATACACTATACTCTATATTCACTATACTATATTTAAATATACTATACTCTATATTCACTATACTATATTTAAATATACTATACTCTATATTCACTATACTATATTTAAATACACTATAGTCACTATACTGTTTAAATATACTATACTCTTTATTCACTATAGTATGTTTAAATACACTATACTCTATATTCACTATACTATATTTAAATATACTACACTTTATATTACCATACTTACATATACTACACTAGAAGAAATTTAAAGTAATAATAATAGATTGAATAAACTTTGTGTGCGTGCGTGTTTGTGTGTGTGTGTGATTTAAATGGATTTAATGCTGTGTGTGTGTGTGTGTGTGTGTGTGTGTGTGTGTGTGTGTGTGTGTGTGTGTGTGTGTGTGTGTGTGTGTGTCAATTGAATTCTAATGTGCTTTATTGGCGTGACAAATGCTACAGATGTACTGCCAGAGCATTTGCAAAGTTTACAAAAAATATAACATATAAAACAATTACATTAGTGGCGATTAAAATAATAATGATCAATTAAAATAAATCCCCTCTCTGTGTGTGTGTATTTGTGTGCATTTCTCTCTCTCTTTTTCTCTCTGTGTGTATGTGTGTGTGCGCCGCGCGAGCACAGGTGTCGCCCAGCACGACTCCGCGCCGCCGTGTGGCTCCGTGACATCACGGCGCGCGCTGAGTGGAAGCGTTGCCGTGGTGACAGCGGGCGCGTTCTCTTCTCGGACTCGCGCATCATCACGAGTTTCGACTGATGGAAAAGAGCAAATCATTCATGCTCGCTCTCTCTCACACACTCTCTATCACTCTCTCATTCACACGACATGACGCTGAACAGAGCAGCAAAACTAAAACAAAACAAATCATTATGCAACTTATTTTTTAATTATTTGTGCGATAGAATGTGTGTGTGTAAACTAATAACATAAACTAAAACTTTCTCACAAACAAAAAGTACTATTATATAATCTTACCCGTTATTTACAGAAGACCACCACCAAAATGCCATTCAGTCTAACTTTTATTTATATTATATTTAAATATACTATATATACATACATATATATATATATATATATATATATATATATATATATATATATATATATATATATATATATATATATATATATATATATATATATATATATCATTCATTTTCCTTTCTGCTTAGTCCCTTTATTCATCACGAGTCGCCACAGCTGAATGAACTGCCAACTTATCCAGCATATGTTTTTTACGCAGCAGATGGCCTTCCAGCTGCAACCCAACACTGGGAAACACCCATACACACTCATTCATTCTCACACACACACACACACACTATGGCAAATTTAGCCTATTCAATTCCCCTATAGCGAATGTGTTTGGACTGTGTGGGAAACCGGAGCACCTGGAGGAAACCCACACCAACACGGGGAGAACATGCAAACTCCACACAGAAATACCAACTAACCCAACCGGTACTTGAACCAGCGACCTCCTTGCTGTGAGGCGATCGTGCTATGCATTGTGCCACTGTGACATCCTACTTTATATTTGCCATACTATGTTTAAATATACTATACTCTACATTTACTGTACTGTTTAAATATGCTATACTATATATTCACTATACTATACTTAAATATACTATACTCTATATTTACTGTTCAAATATACTATAATCTATATTCACTATACTCTATTTAAATACACTATACTCTATATTCACTATACTATATTTAAATACACTATACTCTATATTCACTATACTATATTTAAATATATTATACTCTATATTCACTATACTCTATTTAAATATACTATACTCTATATTCACTATACTATATTTAAATATATTATACTCTATATTCACTATACTATATTTAAATATACTATACTCTATATTCACTATACTATATTTAAATATATTATACTCTATATTCACTATACTCTATTTAAATATACTATACTCTATATTCACTATACTATACTCAAATATACTATACTCTATATTCACTATACTATATTTAAATATATTATACTCTATATTCACTATACTCTATTTAAATATACTATACTCTATATTCACTATACTATATTTAAATATACTATACTCTATATTCACTATACTATATTTAAATATATTATACTCTATATTCACTATACTCTATTTAAATATACTATACTCTATATTCACTATACTATACTCAAATATACTATACTCTATATTCACTATACTATATTTAAATATATTATACTCTATATTCACTATACTCTATTTAAATATACTATACTCTATATTCACTATACTATATTTAAATATACTATACTCTATATCCACTATACTATATTTAAATATACTATACTCTATATCCACTATACTATATTTAAATATACTATACTCTATATTCACTATACTATATTTAAATATACTATACTCTATATTCACTATACTATATTTAAATACACTATAGTCTATATTCACTATACTCTATTTAAATATACTATACTCTATATTCACTATACTATATTAAATATACTATACTCTATATTCACTATACTATATTTAAATATACTATACTCTATATTCACTATACTATATTAAATATACTATACTCTATATTCACTATACTATATTTAAATATACTATACTCTATATCCACTATACTATATTTAAATATACTATACTCTATATTCACTATACTATATTTAAATACACTATAGTCTATATTCACTATACTCTATTTAAATATACTATACTCTATATTCACTATACTATATTTAAATATACTATCCTCTATATTTACCATACTACTGTATATTTAAATATACTCTATATTCTCTATACTATACTCTATATTTTTCTTGGTTCACATAGTTAAAAATCTATAATTTAGGACTATTTAAATCCGTGAGAACACAAAGTTGATACCGATATTTATCACAGTATGACGATGATTCATTTGTTACTGATAAAACATTTTTGGGGGTGGAGCTTATTTTACAGCTCCTGAACGAAGTGTTGGAGCGGCGTGGCTAAATCTCAGTCAAGGCATCAAACTGACGTCAGAGCGGAAGTAGATAGCAGAGTTTGATTAAAGATGACCAAAACAAACTGTTTTTCTTATTTTTCTTTAGTTAACGTGCACAGATTGTGTGCTACTACGTGCTCCGGTTTCCCTCACAGTCCAAACACATGTGCTATAGGGGAATTGATGAACTAAATTGGCCATAGTGTGTGTGTGTGAATGGGTGTGTATGGGTGTTTCCCAGTACTGGGCATCCACTGCATAAAACATATGCTGGAATAGTTGACGGTTCATTCCACAGTGGTGACTCATGATGAATAAAGGAAAATTAATTTTCATACTGTATAATCTCTGTCTGCTTGTGGGGATAAACACTTTTCCATTTCTGCAAATGTGTGTGTGTGTGTGTGTGAGTGACAGAAATCAACATATCGATGCTCTGAATCTGTCATTTCCTATTGAGAGACTGTTTTTTATATCCTCCTAAACTTATGTGTTTCTGGCTCTCAGAAGTCAGATGAGAATACGTCGACGTGTGTGTGTGTGTGTGTGTTTGAACTGTTTGAGGCGTTTAATCGAGTAATTGCTTGTCTGTACTGTGCAGACCCATGAGGTACATTTCTGCTGAATCTATTACTATTGCCCACGCAGAGTCCAGAACACATACACACTCACTTTCTCTGTGTCTCTTTTACACACACACACACACACACACACACACACACACACACACACACACACACACACACACACACACACACACACACTCTCTCTCTCTCTCTCTCACACTTACTTGATTATATATAAATAATATATAAATAATTATTTATTGAGTCCAAAAACACACACACTCTCTCTTTCACTCTCTAACACACACACACACTCTCTTTCACTCTCTAACACACACACACACACACACTCTCTCTCTCTCTCTCTCTCTCTCTCTCTCTCTCTCTCTCTCTCTCTCTCTCTCACACACACACACACACACACACAAACACACACCTTTGAATAACTTTTCACTAACTTGATTATTTACATAATTGATTATATATTTTTTATTTCATTTGTTTAATTGAAATGATCTTTAAAAGCCCGTCATTACTTTATTGCGAAGGCTTACAGCTCTACAGAAGAATATTAAGAAAGCAAATTTACAGACAGAGAATTAGGGAGTCGTGATATCTAAATAAACCAAAGCATCTCTGCATTTGTGAATCATCAGTAATCAGGCGACGCTAATCTAGAGTAACTCTAACCAGATCATGAGCATTTTAAAATGTAGCCTAATCTGGTTTGGATGTTATCAACCCAGCTCTGGGCATCACATTAACTGTGGAGAGAACATTATTACGTCAGTTTTAATTCACATCGAACTCAAGAGTCTGTGCAAACTAAACAAACTTACCTTGCTAATGTGCTAAACCAGCTAGCACAGATACCAAAGGCATACTAGCGAAGAATGCAGTCATTTCTATTCGTGAAGAGTACATACATAATGGCAATTTAGCAGATCTTTTAATTAATATTAGCAAATTGACATCAACTTATACACTTTAACTGACAATTCTGTCACTACTTAGCCTCATTCTTTACTTATTACCAGTGTTGCCAACTTAGCGACTTTTCAAACCCCTCTAGCGACAGATTTTCAAAAAGCGACTAGCGACAAATTTAGCGACCTTTTTGTGTTACTGTAGATGTTTATAGACTGTCATTTGTCTATACTGCACCGTCCCTACTCTTCTCAACGAGCTGCGGTGATGCCGTCGCGGCCTCTCCCCCGCCCAGAGCACTGACAGTCGGCCCAGTCCTCGTACAGCAGCCTCTCCCACCTGCAGCCTGACAGCACCTCTCTGCGTACCGAAGGCAAATGATTTAGCACCGGCAGTGTGAAGGTATTTTCCTTATACAGTTAAACCAATCTGCTTCTCTATTTCAACAATTTGATTTGACCTTTTATTCTTTTCTTGTTCACTATCACCAATATTTTAAGTGAGAGTTTCGGAACTTCTTTAGTTTATAAGAGATTGCTGAGAGATTACTGTTCACTACACATCTATAATGATATACTGTATTCAAACAGCAATACATTTAGTTAAATTGACATGATTACATAAAGCGCAGTGCAATTATTAATACCCCTTTATTGACCACAGGCTGTTAAACATACACAAATGGTAGGACGCGATGACGTCAGTGATATGCAAATTCACGTATGACGTAATCTAGCGACTTTTCAAGCAGAGTTTAGCGCCTTTTCGTTGAAAATAGTTGGCAACAGTGCTTATTACAAACTTATTTGTCTTTTTTCTGTTAAACAAAACGAAAGATTTATTGAATAAAGCTGGAAAACTGTGACTATTGACTTCCAAAGTATTTTTCCTACTATGGAAGCAAATGGTTAAAGACTTTATTTCTTTAAAAGACGGTCTTTAGTGTTCAACAGAATAGAGAAACAAAGGTTTGGAATCACTTAAAGGGTAAATAATTCATGAGTACATTTCATTATTGAGAGAACTGTCTCTTTAACGGGACGCAAACTGCACTGTATTTAAAAGTCAGCTAATGGGTTCTGTAAACAGTGGGTTGGCTGGGGTCGTGTGATGACCTTGAAGTATCCGTAAGTGACTGTTCACGATGGATAAGGAAAAAAAACCAGGCTGGTTTTAGAGGGGTTTTGGCCACTTCCAGGCTGGTTTCCAGCCATTTCCAGCCTGGTCTTAGCTGGTCAGGCTGGAAAATGACCAGCTAAATCCAGCTAAAACCAACTTGACCAGCCTGGTTTAAGCTGGAAATTGTTGGTTTTGGCTGGGCTCCCAGCGTGGCTAGGCTGGTCAAGCTGGTTTTAGAAGATCATTTGCCAGCCTGACCAGCTAAGAGCAGGCTGGAAATGGCTGGAAACCAGATCGGAAGTGGCCAAAACCCCTCTAAAACCAGCCTGGTCAACCAGCTAAAACCAGCCTAGGCTGGTTTAAGCAGTTTTTTTTTCAGTAGGGTCGCTCGTATTAATTTCATGTCTTATTATTTTTATAATGTTGGAAGAGATTGTTGCCTCATTGAAACGGAAAGTGTTGTTTGAATATTCACATTTCATATTTAGCAAGAAGAAATACAGCAATACTCACATCTCCTCGCTCGTTGAATGAATGAGACGCCCGGTCTGTTAAAATATAAACTGATTCAGTGATGACGAGTAGTTAAAATGTTGTACAGTGGTCGTCCACACCACCTAAGCACAACTTAAAGCAACGACCCTCGTGATGTTTAAATGGCAACATTATGACATCGTTGTAACAACCTTCAGCAAAAACATAGAATCCTCAACCTTTTTGCAAGGTTGGTGCAGCGTTGTAGGAAGGTCTCTATGTTGAGGCAACGGTGTGTGTTTATTGGGATTGTACTGTACACTAAAGTTATTGTTTTCGCTATTATTTCACACACTATAAGCGATTATAAGACTCAGTGTTTACCGTTTCATCTTATAGACTGATTGTGTTTCCATATTTACAATATTAAGAAACAAAACACCAAGGTCATCTGTTACTGACATTTTACCATGGTAATTAAACTTTTTCTGGGAAGCATGTAACAAATAATCTAAGCTTATAGCCGAGGCTTTGATGTTAATTTATTAACATTTGTACTTTAGTTTGAGGTCTGAGAAACTAGAACTAGGTAGACAATCCCAAAAATATCCATAACAAGTCTCAGTAAACTAGCTGCTGCTGCTGTGTTCTGGCGCCGCCTGGTGGAGCAATCATAATATTACATTACATCAAAAAGTACATCGTCATAAATTTCCATGGTGGACCATAGCATCATAATAAACTTTACACTTTATAAATGTAATATGGATGCACAAATCCAGCTGTAAACATGCAATTTTAGGATATAAAATATCTGAAAACATATTCTAGATACTCTTCATTATATTATCTTTGTTATGATTACACCCTATGTAAAAAAAACTACAACAGTAATTTATAGTATAAATGAGTGTTTTAGAACCATTCTATGGTAAAGTACTTGAATTTAATCTGTTATGGTGATTCCCCGGTTGCTATGGTAACACAACAACTATAGTAATTGATTAGTTGTGGTGATTCTACAGTTGCTATGGTAACACAACAACTATAGTAATTGATCTGTTGTGGTGATTCTACAGTTGCTACGGTAACACAACAACTACAGTAATTAATCTGTTGTGGTTATTCTACAGTTGCTATGGTAACACAACAACTATAGTAATTGATTAGTTGTGGTGATTCTACAGTTGCTATGGTAACACAACAACTATAGTAATTGATCAGTTGTGGTGATTCCACAGTTGCTATGGTAACAGAACAACTATAGTAATTGATCAGTTGTGGTGATTCTACAGTAGCTATGGTAACACAACAACAAAGTAATTGATCAGTTGTGATGATTCTACAGTTGCTATGGTAACACATCATCTATAGTAATTGATCTGTTGTGGTGATTATACAGTTGCTACGGTAACACAACAACTATAGTAATTGATCTGTTGTGGTGATTCAACAGTTGCTACGGTAACACAACAACTATAGTAACTGATCTGTTGTGGTGATTCTACAGTTGCTATGGTAACAAAACTATAGTAATTGATCTGTTGTGGTGATTCTACAGTTGCTACGGTAACACAACAACTATAGTAATTGATCTGTTGTGGTGATTCTGCAGTTGCTGTGGTAACACAAGAACTATAGTAATTGATCAGTTGTGGTGATTCCACAGTTGCTATGGTAACACAACAACTACAGTAATTAATCTTTTGTGGTGATTCTACAGTTGCTATGGTAACACAACAACTACAGTAATCGATCTGCTGTGGTGATTCTACAGTTGCTATGGTAACACAACAACTATAGTAATATAAACAAATGACCCAATTCTGTAGTTTTGTACACATATAGGGAATATATATATATCAGCATACTATAGTAAAAACTAAAGTATACTACAGTATTTATTACAGTTAATATAATTTTTTTGTTCAGCTTAGTCCCTTTATTAATCAGGGGTCACCACAGCGGAATGAACCACCAACTATTCCAGCATATGTTTTACACAGCGGATGCCCTTCCAGCTGCAACCCAGTACTGGGAAACAGCCATACACACTCATTCACACACTCATACACTACGACCAATTCAGTTGAATGAATGTGTTTGGACTGTGGGGGAAACCGGAGCACCCGGAGGAAACCTACGGCAACACGGGGGGGAACATGCAAACTCCACACAGAAATGCCAACTGACCCAGCCGGGACTCAAATTCAGCGACCTTCTTGCTGTGAGGCGATCATGCTAACCACTAAGCCACCATGCCGCCCTACTTTACTAAAGTATAGCTTAAAAACACAATATTATTTTCTACATTTACTATAATAAAATGAATTTTTAATGTGGATTGTGAGGAAAATGTCATTTTTTATATAGCTATGATTAATGTAACAGTAAGCGGCAGCATCATAAGATGTTTATTAATTGACAGTAAAACTGCAAACACAATATATGAGAAAATAACCGCAGTAAAAATAGAGTTAAATATATCTAAATATATAACAACAGCAAACAGCAGCAGCGAAAGACACGATCTCTGATTCCAAAATGAATCCAAAATCAGTGGTTTGATCTTCACATGACTCTGTGCGCTCTCGTTTAGAAACGCCGCAGAGATAATGCAGGCAACTAGACAGAATGAGGAGTAATACTCAAATACTCATATTCAAGAGTGAATACCTGTAAAAGGGAACAAGGTGGTTCTTGATTTGTGCAGTTCACAAATTACTCTGAAAGTTCTGTAATCATCTCAACATGACTTATTCATGTAGAGAGTGTGTGTGTGTGTGTGTGTGTGTGTGTGTGCGTGTGTGTGTGTGTGGCTAAGAGTGTGCGAATCTGTCTGTGTTTGTGTTTATATTTGTGTGTGTGAGTGAGTATGTGTGTGTGTGTGTGTGTGAGAGAGAGAGACTGTGTATGTGTCTGTATGTGCGTTTCAGTAAGACTAAATGTGTGTGTTTGTGTTTATATTTGTGTGTGTGCATGTCTGTGTGCGTTGTGCTTATGTTTGTGTTTGTGTGTGTGTGTGCATGTCTGTGTGCGTTGTGCTTATGTTTGTGTTTGTGTGTGTGGGCATCTATTAGCATGTTTGTGAGCGAGTGAGTGTATGTGTGTGTTTGTATCTATGTTTATAAGTGTATGTGTGTGTGTGTGTGTGTTTGATTGGATACATGTATTTGTAGGTTTGTGTGTATTTATCTTTGCGTGTTTATGTTTGTGTGTGTGTGATTCCTGCACTGGAGTGTTTTGGTCAGTGTTTCTTCTTCACTCTGTGTGTTCACTCCTCTTTATTTCTTCTACTTCTTCTTCTGTGGTGCTCCAGTCTCTGCAGGCCTTCCTCTCGCCCCAGTGCATGCTGGGAACCCGCTCTGTGAGCCGCCTCCATCACACTGATGTCGATCTGAGCATATTTACTGCAGTTTCTCCCTGCACAACAAACACAACATCAACAATACACACCCAGCGCGACACTATACTATACTCTTTATGCAATATACTATACTGTATTTAAATATACTATACTCTATATTCACTGTACTATATTTAAATACACTATACTCTATATTCACTACACTATATTGAATTATACTATACTCTATATTCACTATACTATATTTAAATATACTATACTCTATATTCACTATACTATATTTAAATATACTATACTCTGTATTCACTATACTATATTTAAATATACTATACTCTATATCCATTATACTATATTTAAATATACTATACTCTGTATTCACTATACTATATTTAAATATACTATACTCTGTATTCACTATACTATATTTAAATATACTATACTCTATATTCACTATACTATATTTAAATACACTATACTCTATATTCACTATACTATATTTAAATACACTATACTCTATATCCACTATACTATATTTAAATATACTATACTCTATATTCACTATACTATATTTAAATACACTATACTCTATATTCACTATACTATATTTAAATATACTATACTCTATATTCACTATACTATATTTAAATACACTATACTCTATATTCACTATACTATATTAAATATACTATACTCTATATTCACTATACTATATTTAAATACACTATACTCCATATTCACTATACTATATTTAAATACACTATACTCTATATTCACTATACTATATTTAAATACACTATACTCTATATTCACTATACTATATTTAAATACACTATACTCTATATTCACTATACTATATTTAAATATACTATACTCTGTATTCACTATACTATATTTAAATATACTATACTCTATATTCACTATACTATATTTAAATACACTATACTCTATATTCACTATACTATATTTAAATACACTATACTCTATATCCACTATACTATATTTAAATATACTATACTCTATATTCACTATACTATATTTAAATACACTATACTCTATATTCACTATACTATATTTAAATATACTATACTCTATATTCACTATACTATATTTAAATACACTATACTCTATATTCACTATACTATATTTAAATATACTATACTCTATATTCACTATACTATATTTAAATACACTATACTCTATATTCACTATACTATATTTAAATATACTATACTCTATATTCACTATACTATATTTAAATACACTATACTCCATATTCACTATACTCTATTTAAATATACTATACTCTATATTCACTATACTATATTTAAATATACTATACTCTATATTCACTATACTATATTTAAATACACTATACTCTATATTCACTATACTATATTTAAATACACTATACTCTATATTCACTATACTATATTTAAATACACTATACTCTATATTCACTATACTATATTTAAATATACTATACTCTATATTCACTATACTATATTTAAATACACTATACTCCATATTCACTATACTTTATTTAAATACACTATACTCTATATTCACTATACTATATTTAAATACACTATACTCTATATTCACTATACTTTATTTAAATACACTATACTCTATATTCACTATACTATATTTAAGTATACTATACTTTATATTTACTGTACTATACTTTTAAAGTACTTCTTACTCAACTTTTTTCCCACCATTTTAAGTGTATGTTGTTATAGTTGTTTTTTAGCACCTCTGAAAGCGGCGACAGCACTCGACTCCTGCAGCTCCAGATCCATGTAATTCAGCTGTTTTCTGCATGCAGGGCTGATGGGAATATTCACATACGTCACTGCATCCCTCAATCTGTCTGAACCCTCTGCTGGATACACACACACACACACACATTTTCACGAGCTGAAACACAGCGATCAGATGCACATCAAACAAACAAACACACACACACACACCTATACTAGCTGAAACAGCAATCAGATGCACAACAAACACATGCGCACACACACACACACACACACACACACACACACTCTATTTCACCATCAGTCGCAGGATGGAAACTCTTCTGAGATCCAGCAGAAGTTGATAGCAGATCATACCTGCTCCACTCGTCTGACTGAAACACAGAAAACACACCTTAATTAGTCTGAATCCTGCTTAAAAAGTGGCATGTTGACACCGGTTTCACCTGTGACCTGTCTGCACAGGCTCAGTCTGAGAGCTCTGGATTATCTGCTTATACAGTCAGAATCAAGCTTTCAACGGGAAAAGAAAAACATGTTTCTAACTAATTACAAAACTGATTTGTCTAGCATGCGGCATGATGAAACATGCTAACCATCTGATCAAACATTATGGGCTGTGAATATTTTCTTAGATATACAGAATGCATCATGATAATTTTGAGCTTAGTTTGTAACAGCAGACTGTGCTCTGGGCTAGTTTTTACCAGTAGATGGCGCTCTAGGCTAGTTTTTAGTAGTAGATGACACTAGGCTAGAAGATGATGCTCTAGTCTACTATTTACCTGTATATGGAGTGCTCTAGGCTAGATTTGAGCTGCAGACAACATTCTAAACTAGATTTAAACAGAAAGCTAGTTTTAATAAGCAGGTTATATTGAACAGTAGAGAAGCACCCTAGGCTAGTGTTTAACTGTAGACAGACTGGGCTGCATATATTACGTAATATTAAGTTACCTCTGAGTTCCTCTCTGTTCGGCTGTCCATGATTTCATAGTCAGGATCTGTTCTTGCTTTCTCAGGCCAGATTCTCTCTCTGTTTTCTGCACAAAGACAAACCACAGCAGAAACTCAAACACACACAGTAAAACATGTAATTCATGCATCAAAAAAAAAGTCATGTCATGATCTGCCGCTTATCCAGGGCCAGGTCGTGGGGGCAGCAGTCTCAGAAGGGGACTTCCTTTTCCCAAGACACTCCTCCAGCTCCTCAGGAGGGATCCTGAGGCTTTTGCAGGCAAGTAGAGAGAAATAGTCCATTAAGCGTGTCCTGGGTCATCCTCTGGGTCTTATACTGGAGGGACAAGCCCTGAACACACTTCCTAGTTAGACGTCCAGGAGGAATCCTAAACAGATGCCACTGTACCAATCTGCCTGTCAATCTCACGCTGCATCCTCCCCTCCCTCATGAACAAATCTCAGATATACTTGAACTCCTCCATCTGGGGTAAAGACTCTCCTCCAACCTGGAGATGCTGTAGATGCCATCTTTTTCCACTCAAGCACCATGACCTTGAATTTGGAGTTGCTAATTATCATATCTGCTGCAGCAGCAAACATTCCAGTGCATGCTGAAGGTCCCAGTCTGATAAAGCCAACAAAATGACATCAGCTGCAAATAGCAGAGATGAAATCCTGCGGTCCTCAACCAGACCTAAGCTGTGACTAGAAATTATGTCCATAATAATAATGAACAGAACCACTGCAAAGGGCAGCCCTGCCGAAGTCTAACATGCGCCAGGAACAAATCTGACTTATTGCGGCCAATGCAAACCAAACTCCTGCTTCATTCATACAGACATCAGACAACACTTAACAGGGCACCTCGTACCTCATACTCCCAGAGCACCCCCACAGAATGCCATGAGGGACACAGTCAAATGGCTTCTCTAAGTCCACAAAGCACATGTGGACTGGACAGGCAAACTCCCATGAACCCTTGAGATGCCTAGAGAGGGTATCGAGCTGGTTCAGTGTTCCTCGGCCTGGACAAAAACCTCATTGTTCCTCCTGCATCTGAGGTTCTACTATCAGCCAGATTCTCCTCTCCAATAGCTTGGCATAGACCTTTCCTAGAAGGCTGAAGAGTGTGATCCCCCAATAGTTGGAACACACTCTCCCCCCCTTTTCAAAAATGGGAACCACCAACCAGTTGTCCACTCCAGAGGCACTGTCCCTGGCCTCTACATGATATTGTAGAGGTGTGACAACCAAGACAGCCTCACAACATCCAGAATCAGGTGGTACTGAGGACGAACCTCATCCCCTGCAGCCTTGCCCTTGTTAAGCTGGCAAACTCCCTGAGTGACCTCAGCTTGGGTGATGGGTGAGTCCACCCCTGCATCTGCAGTCTTTGCTTCCTTAAAGGAAGACATGTCAGTGGGATTGAGGGGATCCTCAAAGTATTCCGTCCACCGACAGACAACATCCCCAGTCGAGGTCAACAGCTCCCCACTTCTGGTGTAAAGTGTTGTTGAAGCACTGATTCCCCTTTCTCAGGGACCTGGCGGTTTGCCCAAATCTCTTTGAGGGCCACTGATAGTCTTTCTCCATGGTGGTCCCGAATTCGTTCCAGGCCAGAGTTTTTGCTTCTGTAACTTGCTTCTGGTCTGTCAGTACCCATCAACTGCCTCGGGAGTCCTACAAGCCAACCAGGTTTGATATAAAGATGGCACCCCTTACTTCTGGTGTCCACCACCGGGTTTGAGGGTTGCCGCAATGACAAAGGTCATACAACCACAGACCCTTGCATTCATGTCAACAAAGGAGTCAAAAATCATGGACCACTCTGTCTAAATGTTTCCAGCCTCCCTCGGGATCTGGTCAAAGTTCTTCTGAAGGTGAGAATTGAAGAATCATCTAACATCTGGTTTACCCAGACGTATCTCAGAGGACCCTCACAATATGTTTGGGCCCGCAAGGTCTGTCAGTGGATCCAACAATAACCTGAAAAACCCTAACATGAAAAAATACTACAGTAATTTATGGTAAACGGTACTATTGTTGTGGAACCATCCTATAATAATCTGGTGTCATGATTCTATAATACTGTAGTATTCTACAACTATAATGTATATACCACATAAAAATACTATAGTAATTCATTGTAAGTAGTATAGTGTTTTGAATCATACTATAATGATTATACTATAATAATGACATTGTCTTTTAATGACTTGTTGATTATTCGCATACAGAATAAAAGTTTATATTTACATAACATGCCTCAGTGTACTGTTTATATTTCTAGCAGACACATAAATAAACATTTAGAGTCTCTCACCTTCCTCGGGTGTTCGTTGCAGAGAGACTGGCCGGCTGAGAGGCTCCACAGATGAAGAACAGGAGGATTCTGGGATATTGGAGATACTGTTTCTCTTCAGATGATCCTGGAATGAGCAGTCTCTGGATCTGGTGGTCCGGCAGTGTCCCTCTCCTGTCCTGCACTGGACGCAGTTCTCATACAGGACGGTGTGTTTGCTGTGGGCGGCTGGATGTCTGGAGCTCATAGACTCATACACACTGCGACACTCAGACTTCACCACGGGATTGTAGTGTGACAGCAGATCAGACAGACAGGAGACATAGCCTTCAGCTGCTTTCTCATTGGTTGGTGGATTTACGGAAGAGGAATTCTGATTGGTCGGACAGGACTCTTTGAACTCCAGTGGCTCGTGATTGGTTGGTGTTCCTGCAGTGGGCAGAACTGATTTCTTTTTAAATTGTCAATATTACATTTGAAATATTTTAGATCTACTAAACTGCATTATACACATATAATTAAATGAACAATTAAATCTTTGCAAAAATATGATTAAAAATATAAATAAAATAATAAAATAAGATTATTATTATCTTGGTTGATCTTAAATTCTTGTTGGTTAATTAAGCAGTAACTTTAACAATATTTCAAATTAAACAGAATTGACTATTAATAATTAAACAAAGACATACCTAAAGATAAATTTAAATATATACTAAATTTCAATATACTATACTCTATATTTACCATACTATACTTAAGTATATTATACTCTATTATCACTATACTCTATTTAAATACACTATACTCTATATTCACTATACTCTATTTAAATATACTATACTCAATTATCACTATGCTATACCTAAATACACTATACTCTATATTCACTATGCTATACTTACATATACTATACTCTATATTCACTCACATATATTTAAATACACTATACTCACATATATTTAAATATACTATTTAATCACTATATATAATATATATATATATATATATATATATATATATATATATATATATATATATATATATATATATATATATATATATATATATATATATATATATATATATATATACATACACACATACTTTATATCCACAATACTATATTTAAATATACAGTACTATACTCTTTATTTACCATACTCTATTTAAATATACTATACTCTATATTCACTATACTGTATTTGAATATACTATACTCTATATTCACTATACTATACTTAAATATACTATACTCTATATTCACTATACTATATTTAAATACACAATGCTCTATATTCACTATACTATATTTAAATACACTATACTCTATATTCACTATACTATATTTAAATACACTATACTCTATATTCACTATACTATATTTAAATATACTATACTCTATATTCACTATACTATATTTAAACATACTTTACTCTATATTCACTATACTATATTTAAACATACTTTACTCTATATTCACTATACTCTATTTAACTATACTATACTCTATATTCACTATACTATATTTAAATACACTATACTCTTTTTTCACTATACTATATTTCAATACACTATACTCTATATTCACTATAATATATTTAAATATACTATACTCTATATTCACTATACTAAATTTAAATATACTATGCTCTATATTCACAATACTATATTTAAATATACTATACTCTATATTCACTATACTATATTTAAATATACTATACTCTATATTCACTATACTAAATTTAAATATACTATGCTCTATATTCACTATACTATATTTAAATACACTATACTCTATATTCACTATACTATACTTACATACACTATACTCTATATTCACTATACTATATTTAAATATACTATACTCTATATTCACTATACTATATTTAAATATACTATACTCTATATTCACTATACTATACTAAAATATATTATACTCTACTATCACTATGCTATACTTAAATATGCTATACTCTACATTCACTATACTATATTGAAATATACTATATTCTATCATCACTGACATACTTAAAGAGAAATATACTCACTATTTACTGAGCCACATCTTTATGAATATCTTTATTCAATTGAACACAAAATAAGACGCTCTAAAGAAAGCTGAAATCATTGACTTCCATTGTAAGAGAAAGAAATACTATAGATGTCAATGGTTACAGGTTTCCAACATTTTTCAGAAAATCTTCTTTTGTGTTCAACAGTAAATAGTGAGTACATTTTTTAGGGGTGAACTGTCCCTTTAAATGCATAACTTCTAATTGCATTTAATAACACACATATCAGGGAACGTACCTGAAGTCCTTCCAGAAAGGGGTGGAAATGTACCCTGTTTATCCAACACACAGAGCAAAGAGATTAACAGTTATATAATACTGTAATCAATGGCAGAAGACAGAATAAACACTGAGTGCAGGAGTGTGTTCTTATAGCTGTACAGCAGGGGGAGACAGAGATTTGTTTTCTGATAAAAAGTTATTGTGATTTAAAATGTGATTGAAAGTAATAGTTAAATAACTCCAAAATGGTGCTAGTTCATTTTCTGTGATATTTTTATTGTAAAATAAAAATAATATAGAGATTGGTAAATTGAATTAGCATTTAAAGAGCATTTTCTCTTTAATTTTATGCATACATTTGTTTTATTATTATAAAGTGGCAATAAGGTATGTGTTTTTTTTCTTAAGTATTATGCATCAAATATTTGATTTTATTCATTAATTTTTTTGTATTTAGTAAGTTTGTTTGGTTTTGCCACATGTCTATATAGTTGAAGATATAAAATCATTTTTAGTCTGAGTTACTTTATTAAATTACTTAAGAATATGAAATTAGAAATGATGAAACAACCTGAAATAAAATAACTTTGGGCTCAAATTTATTTCTATAATATATTTGTAGCTTTATTTTTGAAAAAGTATTATTATGTATAACAATTAGTTTTATAAAATGGCTTTTTAAATAATCTTGAATACAATTTAAGTATATTATTTAGTTTGTGTGTACTGTATATTAATATATACACACACACAACACACATTATGTAAACACAAACTTTAATTCTGAATGTGATTGATAGCGATTGACTGTTTGATAGCACTAGTCTCAGGTAATTACCCAGAGTAATGTGTGTACCTTGAGTCTTCTGCACATGAGACTGGAAGAGATGCCTGTTTTAAAGCCAGCAGCAGGAAGTGAACACATCATACATTCACAGCACCTTTTACTGCAGGAGAATTCCAGTGACTCCTCCACTTTTACTGAGCCCTCACAAATATTTGACTCCTCCCCTTTTTCTGAGCCCTCACGGATCTCTGTCTCTTCCCCTTTTACCGAGTTCTCGCTGATCTTTAACTCCTCCCCTTTTTTCTCGCCAGTCTTTGAGTCCTCCCCTTTTACTGACCCCTTGCCAGTCTTGGACTCCTCGCCTTTTGCTGACCCCTTGCCAGTCTTTAACTCCTCCCCTTTTACTAAGCCCTCATTGTTCATTGACTCCTCCCCTTTACCAGCCTCTAGAGCTGAGCCGGAATCTGACTGGCTGACAGATTCAGGATATTCCTGGGGCTGTTTCCGGGTAAAGGTCTCTCCGCTGATCTCCAGCAGTCTGCGGGGAGTATCGTACAGACTGTGCAAGGAAGACGGCACCAGGTACTCATGATTGCAGACACACAGGTGTTTTTCTGGGACAGTAGGTGGATGTAGGTGAAGCTGTGTGCTGTATTCCTGTCCTGGACCAGCAGCATCCAAACTACCACTGTAGGAAGAGAAGCTTCCGGTATATGATGAAGAATGACTCCCAGTCGCAATCCCACTGTCAGACGAGTTCTGTCGACCAGTTTCCTTCAGTTTTCGTGAGCAAGCAGGATCAGAAGAGAGTTTCTCCTCCAACTGTGAGGCTTCAGATTGAGGTGTTTCTGTCAATAGATGCAGATCAGGCCATAATGCATGACGACTACTGATGCTGCAATCTGATTGGCTTGTGTCTGAGGTGTCTGATGATCCTGATATGCTGCGATCATCACCCATCATTGAAGAGCCAAAATGGCAGCTGGAAGCTTTCATTATAGAGAGAATAGAGAGATAGAGGGAATATTAGGAAAGATGAGACACAGGTGAGAAAGATGAGACTGGTAGGATAGAAAAAAACAAGTGAGATTGGAAACAGGCAAGACAGGTTGGACAGGAGCCACTAGTGAGACAGGCAAGGCAAGAAACTGGCAAGACAGGTGAGACAAGATACACTCGGGAGACAGGTAAGGCAAGACAGATGAGACAGGAGACATTGGTGAGACAGGTGAAATAGGTTAGACAAGAAACAGGCAAGACAGAAGACAATGGTGAGACAGATAAGGCAAGAAACAAGTAAGATAGGTAAGACAGGAGACACTGTGAGACAGGTAAGGCAAGAAACAGGCAAGACAGGTGAGAAAGGAGACACTGGTGAGACAAGTAAGGCAAAAAACAGGTGAGACAGGATACACTAAGACAGGTAAGGCTAGAAACAGGCAAGACAGGTGAGAAAGGAGACACTGGTGAGACAGTTGACACTGGTGAGAAAGGTAAGGTTATTAACAGACAGTTTACACAGGTTAGAAAAGTGATACACGTGAGACAAGTAAGACAAGTAAACAAAGGCTACACAGGTAAGACAGGAGATGTGAATAAGGCAGTTGAGACAAGTAAGAATAGAAGATATAGGTGAGACAGGTAAGAGAAGTAAGAAAAAGAGACATAGGTAAGACATGAGACATGAAAGAGGCAGGGGACACAAATGAGACAAGAGACACAGGTGAGACAGGTAAGGCAAGAAACATGGAAGACACGAGACACTTGTGAGACAGGTGACACTAGTGAGACCAACAAGGCAAAAAACAGGCTAGACAGGTTAGATAGAAGACACATGTGAGCCAGGTAAAGCAAGAAACAGGTAAGACGAGATACACTGTGAGACAGGCAAAGCAAGAAACAGGTGAGACAGGATACACTGTAAGACAGGTAAGGCAAGAAACAGGCAAGATAGGTAAGGCAAGAGACACTGGTGAGAGAGGTAAGGTAAGAAACAGGCAAGACAGATGAGAAAGGAGACACTGGTGAGACAAGTAAGGTAAGAAACAGGTGAGACAGGAGACACTTGTGAGACAAATGAAACTGGTGAAACAGGTAAGGCAATAAACAGGCAAGACAAGTTAGATAGGAGACACATGTGAGACAGGTAAGACAAGTAAATAAAGGAGACAAAAGTAAGACAGAAGATGTGAGCGAGGCAGTTGAGACAAGTAAGAATATGAGATATAGGTGAGAGAAGTAAGTAAAAGAGACACAGGCAAGACAGGAGACATGAAAGGGCGGGGACACAAATTAGACAGTAGACAGGTGAGACACGTAAAACATAAAACAGGCAAGACAGGTTAGACAGGAGACACTGGTGAGAAAGGTAAGGGCAAGAAACAGACAAGATAGGTGAGACAGGTAAGGCAGGAAACAAGCAAGATGGGTGAGACAGACGACACTGGTGAGACAGGTAAGGCAAGAATTGGATGAGACAGGATAAACTGGTGACACTTGAAATGCAAGAAACGAGCAAGACAAGTGAGACAAGAAACACTGTGAGACAGGTAAGGCAAGAAACAGAAAAGGAAGGATAGGAGACACATGTGAGGTTAGCTAGGAGACACATGTGAGGTCAGGTAAGACAAGTATACAAAGGTGACACAGGTAAGATAGGATATGTGAGTGAGGCAGTTGAGACAAGTAAGAATAGAAGATACAAGTCAGACAGGTAAGAGAAGTAAGAAAAAGAGACATAGGTAAGACAGGAGGCATGAAAGACAGGACACGAATGAGACAGGAGACAGGTGAGACAGATAAGTGAAGAAACAAGCAAGACAGCAGACACTTGTGAGAGAGTTAAGGTAAGAAACAGGCAAGACAGGTGAGACATGAGACCCTGGTGAGACAGGTAAGGCGAGACACAGGTGAGACAGAAAAGGCAAGAAACAAGCAAGACAGGAGACTGTGAGACAGGCAAGGTAAAAATCAGGCAAGAGAGTTTAGCTAGAAAACACACTGGAGACAGGTAAGACATGTAAATAAAGGAGACACATGTAAGACAGGAGATGTGAGGGAGGCAAGTGAGACAAGTAAGAATTGGAGATACAGGTGAGATAGGTAAGGCAAAAAACAGGGAAGACAAGAAACACTTGTGAGACAGGTGATACTGGTGAGATCGGTAAGGCAAGAAACAGGCAAGACAGGTTAGATAGAAGACATGTGAGACAGGTAAGGCAAGAAACAAGCGAGACAGGAGACTTTGTGAGACAGGTAAGGTGAGAACAAGTGAAACAAGTTAGAAAAGTTGACAAAGGTAAAGAGATGCGAGAGAGACAAGTAAGAATAGGAGACACAGGTCACACACGTGACACACGTGACAGGTAGGAAGAGGTGAGACAAATATGAATAAGAGAGAGGTAAGACAGGAGACTGGTGAGACAGGGTAAGACAGGAGACACAGGAGAGAGGGATAAGACAGGTGAGACAGGAGACACAGGTGACCCAGACAAGATAGGTGAGACAGGTAAGACAGGAGACATGGGTCAGACAGGTGAGACAGGTACCTGTGGCGTGAGACAGCAGACTGAGTCTTCGTTCCAGCTCCTCAGCCTCATGGTTCAGTCTGTCCTGCACTGAAGCTGCACTGACACTGAGCTCTAACACACAAACACACAGAGGAGATCAAAAACAGCTGAGATACACAATTACTGACTGACACTCCGAAATATACACATAAACAAACAAATAAAATGCGAATCTGAGGCTCTGTTCTACAGCTGTATAATCATCGAAAAGATGAACAAATACCAAGATTTAGTAACTTGTGTCTGCTAGCAATTACTGAGCATGTAAAAAATGACGTCTAAGCCATTAAAATGAATCAGTGCTCGTAAATAATGCTCATATGATCTCATACTCAAATTCAAATGCAAATTTCAAAAAACAAAAGTGTCCCACCAGTTTCCAAGAGTGGCTGTGAATCCATATGATTTTTCCTGCTTACACATAAGTGGACTAATTCTGATCTGTGCCACTTGGGAGAAAAATATCGGAATTGCGTCACTTGGAACATGCACTTGAATCAATGCAGCGCTAAAAAGGTTACTACGCAACTAAAAATAAATCAGACCTGAGGGCTTTTGTTGCCCTCAGGTTTTATTGGTAAATATAATATGAACAGCCTGTCTGAGTTGTGTGTACAACTGAGCATTGGGGACATGGTGAGCTCATGTAAAGGGGTTACAGCTGAACCCCAGTGTTTGTCCAGTACTTAAACTGCTAATAATAGAGCAGACATGTGGAGCAGATGGCGAGTGGCCAGAGGAGTCAGATATTTGTCCACTGCCACTGATCATCCTGAGGGACATCAGAAACAGAGCAGTGTAAAGTAACTAGGAATGCACCCAAAGATTTTTTAAAAGACAGAGTACAAGTACAGATCATTTTTCTTGTACTTACCAATGCCAATACTTATTTGGGGTTGTGGCAGTTTTCCCAAGTAATGACTCAGTCAGACCAATTATTTACGGACAGCTTCTTAATATGAAAAATTGTAACTCAAATGTTACTATACTAACTAATCAGTTGTGGTGATTCCACAGTCGCTATGGCAACACAACAACTGTAGTATTTGATCAGTTGTGGTGGTTCCACAGTTGCTATGGTAACACAACAACTATAGTATTTGATCAGTTGTGGTGGTTCCACAGTTGCTATGGTAACACAACAACTATAGTATTTGATCAGTTGTGGTGGTTCCACAGTTGCTATGGTAACACAACAACTATTGTAATTGATCTGTTGTGGTGATTATACAGTTGCTATGGTAACAGCAACTATAGTAATTGATTGGTTGAGGTGTTTATACAGTTTCTATGGTAACAGAAACTATAGTAATTGATCAGTTGTGGTGATTCTACGGTTGCTATGGTAACAACTATAGTAATTGATCTGTTGTGGTGGTTCCACAGTTGCTATGGTAACACAACAACTATAGTAATTGATCTGTTGTGGTGGTTCCACAGTTGCTATGGTAACACAACAACTATCGTAATTGATCTGTTGTGGTGATTATACAGTCGCTATGGTAACACAACAACTATAGTAATTAATCTGTTGTGGTGGTTCCACGGTTGCTATGGTACCACAACTATAGTAATTGATCTGTTGTGGTGATTCTACAGTTGCTATGGTAACAGCAACTATAGTAATTGATTGGTTGTGGTGATTCTACAGTTTCTATGGTAACACAGCAACTATAGTAATTGATCTGTTGTGGTGATTATACAGTCGCTATGGTAACAGCAACTATAGTAATTGATTGGTTGTGGTGATTCTACAGTTTCTATGGTAACACAGCAACTATAGTAATTGATCTGTTGTGGTGATTATACAGTTGCTATGGTAACAGCAACTATAGTAATTGATCTGTTGTGGTGATTGTGGTGACTGACGGGTCTCAGACTGACCTGGAAGCAGTGGCTTCAGTCCAAATGGGCCTCTGGATGGAGAAATACCACGAACAATACAGTCGAATAGAAAACTGATGTGCTCGCCCTCGGCACAAGACAAGAAGAAGACGCCAGCCCCTACACACACACACACACACACACACACACACACACACACACACACACACAGTGATACACACACTGACACACTCAACTGTATAATGTTCTGCTCGCTCTTTTTCAGATAAAGTACAGCTTTTGAACTATAAAAAGAACACTAAAGCGCCATAAAAAGAGCAAACACTCTTGTGTCATTTTATTCCTTTTTTACATTTTACTCAAAATATATTTCCGTCACGATGGCGCAGTGAGTAGCGCTGTCGCCTCACAGCAAGAAGGTGGCTGGTTTAAGCCTCGGCTGGGTCAGTTGGCATTTCTGTGTGGAGTTTGCATGTTCTCCCCATGTTGGCTGCGGGTTTCCCAACAGTCCAAACACATGCGGTAAAGGTGAATTGGGTTGGCTAAATTGTCCATTGTGTATGTGTGTGAATGAGAGTGTATGTAGGGTGATGGGTTGCGGCTGGAAGGCCATCCTCTGCGTAAAATATGCTGGACAAGTTGGTGGTTCATTCCACTGTGGCGACCCTTGATTAATAAAGGGACTGAGCTAAAAAGAAAAAAAAAAAATAATAATAATATATATATATATATATATAGTTTAATTTAGTTTTGGTTTAACTCATTCTCTTGATTTTAGTATTTTAACTTTCTTTGGTAAGTAATAACGCTTTAGTTTCACATTTAAATACAAAAACTCAACATCACTTTAAAGCCAACATCCAGTTTTTTCTTAGTTTTTTTGTGCAGGGGACTTTTTTACTGTTTGTACTGTATTTTCCATATAACTGGTGATTATTCTGTATGAGTGAGTGAGTGCATGTGTGTGTGTGTGTGTGTGTGTGTGTGTGTGTGTGTGTGTGTGTGTGCGTGTGTGTGTGTGTGTGTGTGTGTCAGATCTGCAGGTCTGGATACATGACGTCTGACTCACTTCTTCTAGGAATCTGATAAGGCTTCCTGAGGTGAAGGTCAATGAGCAGAAACAGCCGTCACTCGAGGAGAAGACCACACAAAACCAGCAGACCGACCACACACACACACACACACACACACACACACACGCACACACATCTATTCATGGTTTACAGGGACACTCCATAGGCACAAAGTGTTTTATATAGTAAATAAAGCTTATTATTTGGCTCTACCCCTAAACCCAACCCTCACAGTAAACCTGTGGCAACGTTTGAATATCAAGAGACGTCTTTAAGTATGATCCGCTTTTGAATTATGGGGACATGAAGTGTAACCCTGTAAATCACCTTAATAGAGTACAATTAAACCATACCCATGTCATTGTGCAACTTTGTGTCCTGGTAAACCACATAAACCTGCTCTCTCACACACACACACCCACACACTTATATAGCATCTTTATGGGGACTCTCCGTAGCTGTAATGATGTGTCTAATGTACAGACTGTATATTCTGTTTTGACTGTTTTTAATTGTTTGTCTCCATCTAGTGTCTGAATAATGCGCAGGTTAGTGTATACTCCATCAGCTGTTTTCGTTTCTGTCGGCTTTAGCGTTTATCTAAAACATAAATAAACTATTATGGCTCAGAACAATGTTCTGTGGGTTTAAGTAGCCATGTAATAAGCGGGATAAAGTCCATCCAGGCGGTTGTACATCTCTTCGGTTTTGTATAATCCCTTACCTTCGCGTCAGGCTACCAATCTTCATTCTGTGATAACATCCTCCTGCATGTTCTCTATCCCTATATTAATTGTATATATCCGTCATGACATGGCGATACTCACAGTAGCCGCAGCGAGTTCCTCCCTCAAACACAAAGCCGTTGTGTACCGCCCCGTATCTCCGCAGGTCCAGCAGGTTCCAGTGCGCCATGATGACCACCGGATGATCTTTAGCGATGACCAGAACATCATTGCATAAATGCAGAGTCGCCGCTCCGCTCTCCAGCTTAGTGCCGGGAAGAACACACACACTGAAACTGTGGACTGAACAAGGAAACACACACATATTATCCATGAATGTTCAATCAAACACTTCAGCGGTCCACAACACACTCAAAGTGGGAAAACGTAGTGATACACCCCATTGAAAAAAGCACACATGTTGTTGCTAAGGTGTACAGGATGGTTGCTAGGTGCTCATATGGAAGTACAATTTATTCATATATTTGTGAAACCTTCGTGAACATATTGAAATATTTAAGTTCATTTAAAAAAGACTGTGGTTTGTTTTAATCCCCAAACCGTCTTATGAACAACAGCACTGCCACTGCCCATCTGCCTTTATTGGCTGAAGTGCCCATCTCAGCCTGTAACCACCCAACCCCCCTCCCCCCGTCCCATCGAAGCATGATTATCAGGACTGTCAAAACCCTCCCTCCCCACTTAGCGTGATTCTGGAGACCGTCACCCCCCCGCCCCCAAATTAGCGTGATTCTGGAGACCGTTAGCCCCTCTCCCCCGACTTAGCGTGATTCTGGAGACCGTCAGCCCCTCTCCCCCCCACTTAGCATGATTCCACAAACCGTCACCCCCCCCCCCACCCCCACCCCAAATTAGCATCATTCTGAAGACCGTCAACCCCAACCTCACTTAGCGTGATTCTGGAGCCTGTTAGCCCCTCTCCACCCACTTAGTGTGATTCTGGAGCCTGTTAGCCCCTCTCCCCCCACTTAGCGTGATTCTGGAGCCTGTTAGCCCCTCTCCCCCCACTTAGCGTGACTCTGGAGACCGTTAGCCCCTCTCCCCCCACTTAGTGTGATTCTGGAGACCGTCAGACCCCCTTCCCCCCACTTAGCATGATTCCATAAACCGTCACCCCCCCCCCCCCCCAAATTAGCATGATTCTGAAGACCGTCAACCCCAACCTCACTTAGCGTGAGTCTGGAGACTGTCAGTTCCCCCTCCCCCCACTTAGCGTGATTTTGGAGACCGTCAACCCTACCCCCACCACTTAGTGTAATTCTGGAGACTGTCAACCCCCCCTCCCACCACTTAGTGTAATTCTGGAGACTGTCAACCCCCCCCCACCAGCACTTAGCGTGATACTGGAGACTGTCAGTCCCCCCTCCCCCCCACTTAACGTGATTCTGGAGACTGTCAACCCTACCCCCACCACTTAGTGTGATTCTGGAGACTGTCAACCCCCCCTCCCACCACTTAGTGTAATTCTGGAGACTGTCAACCCTACCCCCACCACTTAGTGTAATTCTGGAGACCGTCAACCCCCCCCTCCCACCACTTAGTGTAATTCTGGAGACCGTCAACCCCCCCTCCCACCACTTAGTGTAATTCTGGAGACCGTCAACCCCCCCTCCCACCACTTAGTGTAATTCTGGAGACCGTCAACCCCCCCCACCACCACTTAGCGTGATTCTGGAGACCGTCAACCCCCCCTCCCACCACTTAGTGTAATTCTGGAGACCGTCAACCCCCCCTCCCACCACTTAGTGTGATTCTGGAGACTGTCAACCTCCCCCACCACCACTTAGCGTGATTCTGGAGACCGTCAAGCCCCCTCCCCACACACGACTTAGCGTGATTCTGGAGACCGTCAGCCCCCCTTTCCCCCCACTTAGCGTTATTCTGGAGATCGTCCAATCCACCCCCCCCCCCCCCACACACACACACCACTTAGCATGATTCTGGAGACCGTCACCCCCCCACACACACACACACAAACACTACTTAGCATGATTCTGGAGACCGTCAACCCCCCCCCCCCTTCAGCGGGATTCTGGAGACCGTCAACCCCAACCTCACTTAGCGTGATCACTTACCGTCAGCCCCCCCCCCCCCCCCACCTCCCCCCCATTAAGCGTGATTCTGAAGACCGTCAATCCCCCCCAACTTAGGGTGATTCTCGCGACCCCCCCCTCACTTTCGCGACCGACACCATAGTCCTTTGCCTACAGCGGCAGTTCAGCTTGCTCCGGCCCTGAGAGCTCTAGCGAGTGTCAGACAAACGTCGCTCTCTCACTTCAGTCTGTGCAGTAAATCAAGTGTAAACAGTAACAGCTTCTCTCCGTCTGTGTGTGTGTGTGTGTGTGTGATGAGGGAATGCAGGCAGGGTTAAACCTGTTAGCACTAACACTGAAGCAGATTTATGAGGGGATTCCAATGAAAACAAAGAGCAGCTACACACACACACACACACATATCACACATACACACACACTCAAGCACACACACAAACACACACAAATGGACATGCACTCACACATACACATGCACAATTACGCATATACATATGCACACATGCATGCACACAGACATACACACACACATAATGCACCCACACATGCACATATCTATGCACACAATCACACACACACTCAAGCGCACACACAAATATACACACACCACATATGGACATGCACACACATACACACTCACACATACATATGCACACACAAACATACAGACACACACATACGCACGTGCACAAACACACACACACACACACACAAACCTATATACACACATATACACCCACACATACACACACACACACACAAAGTCTGGTCCAAAACAGTGACAAAAACAGGGGCTGTGTTTTGAAAGGGGGAGGAGCTACTCTATGCCCCGTCATGTCTTTGTTCAGTTCAAATGGACACATTGAGTTAAAATATTTTACACACTGATTTTTCACAGTTATATATGTGTGTGTGTGTGTGTGTGTGTGTGTGTGTGTGTGTGTGTGTGTGTGTGTGTGTGTGTGTGTGTGTTTGACCTTCTCCGAGGCAGTATCTGAGTCTGGTCTCCCAGTTCTGCAGCGCCGCCCTGCTGTCGAAGCCGATCTCTGCGCTCTGACTGAGGCTCAGGATGGAGAGTGTGTGTGAAACTCCGTCAGCAGAATCACTCGACTGCAGACCGCAGACGTGCTCCAGCGTCAGCACCACACACTCCGACACACCGCGCTCCCTATACATGCACAACAGCAGACAGTCTGACACACACACACACACACACACACAGAGATACACGCACAGTCACGAAAGTGTGAGGTTTAAACATGACATCATCTGACTTAAAAAAAGGAAACTGATTTAACTTAGTTGTAATACTTTAAATGAATGAAAAAAATAAATGAATGCATGAAAATGCAAGAAAAATTAGTAAATGAAAGAATGAATGCGTGAATGAATAAAAGTGCATGAATGAATGAATACATAAATGAAAAAATGGAATGAATGAATGAATGAAAGAATGGAAAAAATAGATACATGGACAAATGAATGCATGAATGAATGAACGAACGCATGGATGAAAAAAATGAATGAATGCATAAATGAATGAATTAATGAAAAAATGTTTGGATTAATGAATGCATGAATTAAAAAATAATGAATGAATGAATGAATGAAAAATATAATAAATGAATGAACCAATGAATTAATGATAAAATGAATTAATGATAAAATGAAAAAGTAATGAATTAATGGATGAATGAAAAAATAGGAATAAATGAAGGAATGATTGAAAAATGTATGAATTAATGAATGCATGAATTAAAAAATAATAATGAATGAATTCATAATGAATGAATAAACAAATGAATGAAAAAATGAATGAATTAATGAATCCATGAATTTAAAATGAATGAATTTATTTATTAATGAATGCATGAATGAATGAAGAAATGAGTGAAAAACGAATGAGTTAATGAATGCATGAATTTAAAAAGTGAATGAATAATTAATTAATGCTTAAATGAATAAAAAAATGGGAAATTAATCAATGAATGAATGCATGGATGAATTAATAAACAAATGAATTAATGAAAATATTTATGAATTATTGAATGCATGAATTAAAAATTGAATGAATGCACAAATGATTTATTAATTGATTAATACAAAATGATTAATTAATGATAATGTGAATTAATGTTAATGAAAAAACAATGAATTAATGAACGCATGGATGAATGAGTGAATGAATAAATGCATAAATGAAAAAATATGAATAAATGAAGGCATGAATTAAAAAAGCAATGAATGCATGCATGACTGAATGAATGAAAAAAATGTATGAATTAATGAATGCATGAATTTTTAAAAAATAATTAATGAATGAATGAATGAATGAATGAATGAATGAATGAATGAATGAAGAAATTAATGAATGTATGAATTTAAAAAAGTGAATGAATTAATTAATGCATGAATGAATGAAAAAATGGAACAATTAATAAATGAATTAATGAATGAATAAACAAATGAATTAACTAAAAATGTAATTAATTAATGAATGCACAAATTAAAAAATGAATGAATTAATGATAAAATGAATTAATGATAAAATAAAAAAAGTTAATTAATTAATGCATGAATGAATGAGTGAATTAATAAATGCATGAATGGAAAAAAATATGAATGAATGAATGCATGAATAAAAAAATGCATGCATGAATGAATAAATGAATGAAGCATCTCTGATTGAGATTTTGAATAGGCGTGTCAAAACTTAGAATACCAATTTATTCTGGTTGTTTAATGTTACTAAAAGTCTATTTAAATTAGACGTTGAACACACACACACACGCACGCACGCACGCACGCACGCACACACGCACACACGCACTCACACACACGCACACACAGACCCAGCAGCTGTACAAGCGTGTTTCTCAGTGTTTTCTCTGCTCGGTCAGCTGATCTGCTGAAGGTGAAACATTCCTGTGCTGATATCCGAAACTCGGCTCCAGCGCTCTAATTAATGGAGCACTGCGTGACACATCAGAGCATGCATGAGTCCTGTGCCGAAACAAGACCAACAGAAAATCATTCCAGCACTTCCACAAACACAATCAAAAGTCCGCAGCGATTAATCTGATTAAAAAGTAAGTCTAGCAGCACGACACGACATTATCAGCTCTCCTGTAAAATCATAACTCTTTATCAAATATCTCTATATAAGCTAGTTACTGATTTAAATGACACTGTTTTTAACCCAACAGTTTGGTTGGTCCATATTTCACCCAATATTGCTTTGCAAAAACCCAGCATTTATTATTTAGACTGTACTAAATGTCTCCTCGTCATCCTGTCAATGTAGTTTGCTATTAATTAAGAAACAAGACAGTTTAGCTTCATTTAACGGAGCTCATCAATATTAAATTAGCTTAGCTTCTATTGTCATTACACATGTACAAGTACAAGGCAATGAAATGCAGTTTAGGTCTAACCAGCAGTGCAATAGCAGCAAGTGCAGGAGACAGGTATAAGAAAAACTCTGGTGATATTTACAGATGGATGTACTATCAACAGTATATACAGGTGTATTAGCTATGAACAGATTTACAATAAATGAATATATGTACAGGATGCTATTAATAATCAGAAGTGTGCAGATAGATAAACATAATTACAAATGTATATGTACAGTGAGTGTGTACATGATTACAAGTGTCCATGTGCAGTGGGTATGTACAGTTCAGATAAGTGAATCAGTGCAATGAATATGTGCAAATTTAAATGTGCAAATGTTCAACAGTGCAGTGTAAATATATCATACAAACATATCAAACTTGTAATAAATGATCTCAAATCAAACACAATGTTAGATCTTGGAGAAAGGCTCATGTCGGCTCTTCTCTGTTTGTTATTGTGACGTAATTAATAATGACGGTGATGGACTGACCTGCGACCGGTGAAGGCTTTCTCAAAATCAACCAGCGACTCTTCCACTGTAGGAGAAATCAAAACACAATTTTAAACACACACACACACTCACTAACTCTCTCATACACACTTAGCTGAAGCGACTTATTTCCATACTTTTTTGCCGTCTCGGATTTTAGCGGCTCCCTCCGCGATCACGGTGTGGCTCATCTTAACGTCATGACAGCTGCGCGCGTGCACGTGCTCACTTTCAAAATAACTGACGCGCGCCTCCGCCGCCTCAAGCACGAGCAACGGTGACTTTTATTTTTCTAGAGTACAAAAGATGAATACATTCACTTCACAGCATTTACAAAACTAGCAATACTTACCATGGTACAAATGCTACAGAAAAAGGACCAAGAGCAGAAATCAAACGGCAGAAAATAAATAAATTAATTAATCAATTAATTAGATAACGAGTAAATTAATAAATAAATCAATTAATTAATTAATAAACAGGTTATTATAGATCTTGGGATAGTTATAATATAAAAACAGAGAGTGAAGACGGCAATATAAAAATATGATAATTATAACAATAGACTAAAGCGCTCCACAGTACACACACACACACACGCACACACACACACACACACACACACACACACGCACACACACGTCAGTCAAAGGTCAGTGTGTCACTATAGGTCAAACATGATTAACCCTCACAAGCATCGAGCCTTTTGAAGCAAATACCACTAAAAAATGCGGTGTTAAGTTAACCCAATGTTGGGTCAAATTTGAACATACACAAACGTTGGGTTATTTATTTTGTATTAAATCAAAGACTATAGAATAAAATAATGTATAGAATAAATTTAAATGATACTTTTTAACCCAACGGTTGGATTCATTTCAATAATGGATTCATATTTGACTTAACGTTGGGTTAAAACAACCCAGAATTTTGTTAGAGTGTCTTGAAGAATGATGCTCATTATATAACTGCATCTCGATGTAAAACTATCACTTAAGAAACTAAATTATATTACAACATAATTGCTTTTATAATTTTACAGTTTTCAAAAAAAAATTAAGGCAACGAGAAAATAAACAGAAAGTCAAAATATTAACAATATTATTAATAATATAAAAATAGTTATGATTTAATAAAAAATAAAAATAAATAAATAATATACAGGCTTTATTTCACCCCACATTTACAATTAATTTACTCATATAATGAATATATAAACCATTTAACAATTACAAATAATAAATGCAGTCATATTAAAAATAAAAGTAATACAGTTATTCAATGAAACTGGATGTTCTCATTTAAATCGTTATTCGTCTTGTGTTAGTCATTTTCAAATAATTAAAATTATCAATATGAAAGGCAACAACACATAGACCACGCATTATTCAGCACGCCATATCTGCCAGAATATTATAAATGCCAACACCGAGAAATTTTTATGGAGTTAATGGAGAATTCATATGCAAATTACTTTGGCTTTAATGATTTAACATAATGTTTTAAAAATATGTTTATGGGCAGATTATATCAATTTCAATATAACTGATGTGTAGATGTAATACAGTAATTAATATCTGTTGTTAATTTGTTATTTACATACTAATATCTTTATTTCATAATATTATTAATATCCAATTAATAGTAATAATAATAATAATAATAATAATAATAATAATGATAATAATAATAATAATAATAATAATAATAATAATAATAAATAATAATAATAATAATAATAATAATAATGATAATAATAATAATAATAATAATAAATAATAATAATATTAATAATAATAATAATAATGATAATAATAATAATAATAATAATAATAATAATAATAATAATAATAAATAATAATAATAATATTAATAATAATAATAATGATAATAATAATAAAAATAATAATAATAAATAATAATAATAATATTAATAATAATAATAATGATAATAATAATAATAATAATAATAATAATAAAAATAATTATTATAATAAATAATAATAATAATAATAAATGATAATAATAATAATAATAATAATAAAAATAAATTATTATAATAAATAATAATAATAATAATAATAATAATAAATTATTATAATAAATAATAATAGTAATAATAATAAATAATAATAGTAATAAATTATAATAAACAGATAAATAATAATTATAATAAAAATAAATTATAATAAATAATAATAATAATACTAAATAATACTAAATAATAATAATAATGAAAAAAATAATAAATAATAATAATAATAATTGTTATTTTCACTTAGTTTAACTACAACAGAAATAAAATGCAAAAAAACAAGGGAAAAAAAAATAAATATATATTAAATTACCCCCCACCCCCAAATGATTACAATTTAATTTATTATGACCAAATAATTAATATTGTGAGCATTCTTTATAAATAAAAAACACACATTACCACCAATAATTAATCTAAAACATTTATTCATGTGTAAAAAATATAAAAAAATAAAAAACTTTGCATAACGCTTTGCATAACAGTGTCACGATATAAATACAACCGCAATAATAAAAAATAAATACAGCTGAAGGCAAAATTATGAGTCCTCCTGTGCAACATTTACTCTTTCTCAAACATTTCCCAGATGATGTTGAACAGATTCTGGAATTTTCCACAGTATTTCCTATAATATTCTTTCTTCTGGAGAAAGTCTTATTTATTTTATTTCAGCTAGAATAAAAGCAGTTCTTAATTGTTTTAACACCATATTAAGGTCAATATTATTAGCCCTCTTCAGCAATATTAGTGTTGGATAGTCTCCAGAATAAACTACTGTTATACAATGACTTGCCTAATTACCCTAACTTTACCCTAATTACCCTAGTTAAGCCTTTAAATGTCACTTAAGCTGAATACTAGTGTCTTGAAGAATATCTAGTCTAATATTATTTACTGTCATCATGACAAAGGTAATCAGTAATTAGAAATGAGTTATTAACACTATTATGATTAGAAAGTGCAGGTGGCACGGTGGCTCAGTGGTTAGCACTATGTCCTCACAGCAAGAAGGTCGCTGGTTCGAGTCCCGGCTGGGTCAGTTGTCATTTCTATGTGGAGTTTGCATGTTCTCCCCGTGTTGGTGTGGGTTTCCTCCGGGTGCTCCGGTTTCAGTCCAAACACATGCACTATAGGGGAACTGATGAACTAAATTGGCTGTAGTGTATGAGTGTGTGTGAATGAGTGTGTATGGCTGTTTCCCAGTACTGGGTTGCAGCTGGAAGGGCATCTGCTGTGTAAAACATATGCTGGAATAGTTGGTGGTTCATTCCGCTGTGGCGATCCCTGATGAATGAGGGACTAAACTGAAGGAAATTGACTGAATGAGTGAAACAGCACAGGAGGATTAATAACTCAGACTTCAGCTGTATTTATGTTATGGTCAGTAACATGCGGGCTGTGCTGAAGGATCTCAGATAATATATTAATATTCATAATAATAAAGTCTTCAGGTTATGTCTGGCACTGGCGGCCGATGCAGACGCGGATCTTGACTCTGTTCACGGCGGTTTGTTTTCTGATGACTCTGTTGATCCAGTCCGAGTATTTGGGCACGAGTGTGTAAACGCCTGGTTTCCCGGAGCGTCCGCATCCGTCGCCCCAGCTGATGATCCCATAGAGAAAACTCACACCCTCACACTCGCAGGCCAGCGGACCGCCAGAGTCACCCTGCAGAACACACACACACACACATTAACAGACCAACACACACTAATATGCATCGGCTGAAAAGCAGAGACACAGACACACAGTTGTATAATTGTATATTTGGGACCTGACAGGCGTCCACGCAGGAGTCGCTGCCGGCGCACATCATCCCAGATCTGACCTCTGACCCGTAAACATCAGCAGACGAGCACTGCTCAAACGGCACGATCTTCACTACACCCTCCATCAGGTTAGAGTACGAGTTCGCCTCTGAACACACACACAGACAGTGACATTCACACAGTCTGTCCACACATGACAGACAACACTGCACATCAACTGATTCTCCAGATATAACAGAATCTATTGAATCTCCGGAGTGGACTGAATCTCCTAAACTGTTTGAATCAACTGAATCTCCTGAACTGTTTGAATCAATTGAATCTTCTGGACTGTTTGAACTACAGTAACTGAATTTCCTGAACTGTTTGAATCAACTGAATCTCCTGAACTGTTTGAATCAATTGAATCTTCTGGACTTTTTGAACTACAGTAACTGAATCATCTGAGTAAACTGAATCTTCTGAGTTGACTGAATCTCCTGAACTGTTTGAATCAGCTGAATCTCCAGGACTGTTTGAACTACAGTAACTGACTCTCCTGAATCAACTGAATCTCCTGAACTGTTTGAACTACAGTAACTGAATCCTCTGAGTCAACAGAATCTCCCAAGTTGACTGATACTACTGAACTGTTTGAATTACATTATTACATTACATTAACTACATAGTATTACATTAACTGAATCTCCTGAGTTGAACGAATCTCCTAAGATATTTGAACTACAGTAACTAAATGTCCTAGGTCAACTGAATCTCCTGAGTTGACTGAATCTCCTGAACTGTTTGAACTACAGTAACTGAATCTCCTAAGTTGACTGAATCTCCTGAATCTCCTGAACTGTTTGAACTACAGTAACTGAATCTTCTGGTCTGTTTAACTACAGTAACTGAATCTCCTGAACTGTTTAACTACAGTAACTGAATCTCCTGATCTGTTTAACTACAGTAACTGAATCTCCTAAGTTGACTGAATCTCCTGAATCAACTGAACTGTTTGAACTACAGTAACTGAATCTTCTGAGTCAACTGAATGTCCTGAACTGTCTGAACTACAGTAACTGAATCTCCTGGACTGTTTGAACTACAGTAACTGAATCTCCTGGACTGTTTGAACTACAGTAACTGAATCTTCTGAGTCAAATGAATCTCCTGAACTGTTTGAACTACAGTAACTGAATCTTCTGAGTCAACTGAATCTCCTGAACTGTTTGAACTACAGTAACTGAATCTCCTGAATCAAATGAATCTCCTGAACTGTTTGAACTACAGTAACTGAATCTCCTGAGTTAATATTTTAGCCTGTGAATATTCTGCTAATTATTTCTCTGTGTATTTAAGTACCTTTGCTTCTACAATGAATTCCCCTCATTATCTCATCCTTTGCAACGTCAGAAGTATGTCAAGAATTGATAAAAAGGATGTAGAATAAAATTAAATAATAATAATAATAATAATAATAATAATAATAATAATAATAATAAGATACGTAAGTACAATAACAAAAGGTAAATGTGTGTGGTTAAATTTTGGTTGTATTGCTTGTTCGTTTATATAAATTGTATTGCTTTAAGTTTAAGAAAAGCGCATCATAAATAAAATATATTATTGTTGTTGTTGCTGTTATTATTATTATTATTATTATTATTATTATTATATGATAATGACAAAACTGCACAAAAGGAGCAGAAAGTGCGAACTGACTCTCGTGCATGTGTCCCCAGCCGGAGATCTTGCAGCAGGAGTGATCCGGGAATGTGGTGTTTTTCGTGGGCAGACAGATCGGCCGTATGAACGGGGTTTTCAGAGCACAGCGACCATCTTGCTTCTTCAGCTTCACCAACACTACACAAACAACAACATACAACAACAAACTATTTATATTACACATTCTTTCATTTTCCTTCGGCTTAGTCCATTTATTCATCTGGGCTCCCCACAGCGGAATGAACCGCCGACTTATCCAGCATATGTTTTACACAGTGGATGCCCTTCCAGCTGCAACCCAGTATTGGGAAACACCCATACACACTCATTCACACACACATTCATACACTACGGCCAATTTAGTTCATCAATTCCCCTATAGTGCATGTGTTTGGACTGAAACATGGTGGGTTTCCCCCACAAGTCCAAACACATGCACTATAGAGGAATTGAATAAGCTAAATTGGCCGTAGTGTATGAATGTGTGTGTGAATGAGTGTGTATGGGTGTTTCCCAATACTGGGTTGCAGCTGGAAGGGCATCCGCTGTGTAAAACATATGCTGGATAAGTCGGCGGTTCATTCCGCAGTGGTGACCCCTGATTAATAAAGGGACTAAGCCGAAGAAAATGAATGAATGAAATGATGTTTCAGTATTGGTAATCCAGACTCACCGATATCATTTAGGGTGGGCTCGAACTGAGTGTAGTTAGGGTAGAAAATGTAGTCGGCAACAGCAAACGTCCTGGTGTTGGGTCCGGTGTCGTTGAAGGAGTGCTGACCGAGAACAACCCGAATCTGAGACTTTAATGGACTGAAAGAGAGAAAAACTGAAGGTTATAGAGCTGTATGGAGTCAGAATGATGGTCATTAACCCTTTAACTGGATGAAGAGTCATTTACAGTAATTAAAGAGTAATTAAGCACATTTACTGTCACCCTATACAACCTGTGGGAACATTTAGGACTCAACGTTTCTTAGAATTAGTTTATTTCTTGACTGATTTTTGATGAACATTAGCAACAGCCTTTTATTAATATCTGAAGATGAAGAAAGATAATTATTGTGATAAGCGCTATACGAATAAACTAAATTGAATTAATTTGCGACGAGGAAATGTTAAATCACAGAAAAAAAATGGTTAGAAACCTCAAAAGATAACATCAACTGTGTCATTTAACAAAACAATGGACTTAACATGTATTAAATATTAGAAAAAACAAAACATTCTCAGTTTGTGATGCAGCGCCAACTATAACACACATCTCAATGTCTCAAAAATGTTTTTTTAGAGGCTAAATACAAAGTAAATGGCCATAAAACTTTAGAATGTGATGCCTTTCCTACAATTATTGTCAGAAGAATGAAAAAATATGGTTCATACGGCCGAAAGCATACACAGAAATAGAGGATGCCCTAATATGGTCACCAATGAAAACTGGAGGTCACCTGGTGGTCATGTTTGGTACTGCATTCAAACATAATTATAATAAATATAATTATAAACAAATTCAAATTTGGTATATAGTTTGTTCAAATATTTACCTTTGATTTTCTCTCAAAGTTTCAGTTTTTTTCCTGTCTAATGCAGACATCCCACCCAGCATACGCGTCTTTAGAGGCTAAATTCTAATTAAGTACCACCAAAATGCCCAAACAACTTCAGAATTTGATGTCTACTTAACCATTATTGTTAAAAGTATGAAAAAATATGGTACATATTCCTCAAATAATACACAAAACTAGAGGACACCCTTGTATAATCATTGGAGGTCACCTGGTGATCATGTTTGGTACTGCGCCCAAACTAAAACCTACTAAAAGCACCGTTTTTGAGATATCGACTTTAAATTTGGTGTTTAGTTTGTTCAAATATTTACCTTTGTTTTTCTGCCAAAATTCCTGTTTTATTCTGTTAAAATGCAGATGTCCATCCCAGGATATGCATTTTTAAAGGCTAAATTCAAAACGCCCAAACTACTTTCGAATTAGACGTTTACTTGACAATTATTGTCAAAAAATATGAAAAAATATGGTTCCTTTCCCTGAAAGCATCCACGGAAATAGAGGATGCCCTTATATGGCAAATTTCTGGAGGAAACTGGAGGTTTAGTGGTCATGTTCGGTACTGCGCCCAAACTAAATACTACTCAAAGCTCATGGTTTAAATTTATATTAATAAAACTTTAAATTTAATATATACATTTACACCTGCTGAAGATTGTTAATAAGTTGAACGTTATTTTTACGTCTATTTTCAAACAGTGGTACATCAGTAAAGGTGTTATCGGTATAACCGCTCAGTCATACTTGCGCAGGAAGCAGTGAACGGCTGAAACGACCCAACAGGACGACATGAGTGTTCCCGCACAGAACACGTCTGCGATGTACAACTTTAGAAATTGATGTCTACCATACAAACATGTATGGTTCATATTCCACAAAACACACAAAAATAGAGGATGCCCTTATATAGTCACCACTGGAACCTGTAGGTTACCTGGTGGTCATGTCAGGTACTGCGCCCAAGCTAAATACTACTGAAATAATTTAAGTTGAACGTTATTTTTACGTCTATGTTTAAATGTGGTACACTTGTAAACCCGTTATGCGTATAAATGCTTAGTCATACTTGCGCAGGAAGCAGTGAGCAGCTGAAACGACCCAGCAGGACGCCACCAGTGTTCCCGCACAGAACTCGTCTGCGATGTACAGCGCTGCCATCCAGGGGTGAGCGCCGGGTAATGCAGACGTCCCGCCCAGGATTCGCGTCCGGCCGATGCGCTTCTTGTGCCGCTTTCCGCACACTGGAGGACGGGCGGGGTTTCGGGACGGACGCGGAGGAGCAGACATTATTACAGGAGCTCTGCGGCCCGCTGGAGAACACACACACAGGAATACACATCTGAATACACACTGACAAACTTTGGTGCACAAAATTGTACTGAACTGAACTGTTTTCCACTGTAATTTATGCACACACACATACACACACACTCACACACACACACATCGGAGCATAAGAACAGCGTGCTCAGACTCGTCCGCCAGCATTCACTGGTGTCTCTGCTGGATTCTGCATTAATAAAATCAATAATATGTTGATGCCATTCCAGCCTCATGAAGTCAAGAGTTTATTATGAGCCATAAATCAGGCGGCGCTTCATCTGCCCACGCGCACACACACACACACACACACACAGCGGAGATTCTGCAGAATTTACACTAAACTCTATCATCCTCGGGCTTCATTCATTACTATTGATGAGTCACTTCTGGAGAAGTGTGTGTGTGTGTGTGTGTGTGTGCGTGTGTGCGTGTGAGTGTGTGTGTGTGTGTGTGTGTGCGTTTCTATTTGTTTGCATGTGTGTGGGGCGGTTTGCATGTGGCATGTATGTGTGTGCGCGTGAGTTTATTTGTATTTGTGCGTGTGTGTTTGTGTTTGTATTTACTGTATTTGTCTGATTATCTGTGTTTGTGTGTGCTTGTATATGTGTGTGTGTGTATGTGTGTGTGTGTGTGTGTGTGTGTATGTATGTGTGTAATTTTTTGTGTGTGTGTGTTTGTGTGTATGTGTGTAATTGTTTGTGTGTGTGTTTGTTTGTATTTATGTGTGTGTGTGTGTGTGTGTGTGTGTATATTTGTGTGTATGTGTGTAATTGTTTGTGAGTGTGTGTTTGTATTTGTGTGTGTGTGTATGCTTGTATTTGTTTGTGTGTGTGTATTTGTTTGTGTGTGTTTGTATTTTTATTTTTTATTTGTGTGTGTGTGTGTGTTTGTATTAGTTCGTGTATTTGTTTGTGTGTATATGTGTGTGTGCTCTTTTGTGTGTGTGTACAGTATGTGTGCATTCGTATGTGTGCATTTGTGTGTGTGTGTGTGTGTGTGTGTGTGTGTGTGTGTGTGTGTGTGTGTGTGTGTATGCAGTATGTGAGCATGTGTGTGTGTACATGTGTGTGTGTGTGTGTGTGTGTGTGTGTGTGTGTGTGTGTTGTACTGACGCTGTGGTTTGCTGCAGGCTGGGATGTCGCAGTACTCCCATGAAATGTGTGTGTCCATCATTGTGTAACACCACGGCAGCTGATCCTCATCAGGGTTTCTGATGGATGAAGACACATGAAAGCAGATCAGACACACACTTCAACACACACTGCACAAACTCTAATATCTGCTGAATCAAAACCAAATCACACACACACACACCCACACACACACACACACGCGCACATACACACACACAACCATGCACACACACATACACACACGCACACATACACACACACACACGCACAAACACACACACACACACACACACACACACACACACACACACACACACACACACACACACACACACACACACACATACACACACGCACACATACACACACACACGCACAAACACACACACACAGACACGCACGCACACACACGCACACACACACACGCGCGCCTTCATAAAATACGAGCAACACTTGACAACAAACTAAACTTTTGCATGTGTGACTCCAGTCATCTGCAGAAAATATAAAACACTGCGTGTGTGTGTGTGTGTCTGAACTGACTTTGTATGTGTGTGTATGTGTGTGTACATTTGTGTGTGTGTGTGTGTGTGAGTTTGTATTTGTGTGTGTGCATTTTAATTGATTTGTGTGTGTATTTGTGTGTGTTTGTATTTGTTTGTGTGTGTGTGTGTGTGTGTTTGTATTTGTGTGTGTTATTATTTGTTTGTGTGTGTTTGTATTAGTGAGTTTTCTCTTGTTTGTGTGTGTGTGTGTGTGTTATTATTTGTTTGTGTGTGTTTGTATTTGTGCATTTGTATTTGCTTGTGTGTGTGTGTGTGTGTGTGTGTTTGTACTTGTGTGTGTGTATTGGCTTGTGTGTGTTTGTGTTTGTTTGTATTTTTTTGTGTTTGTATTTGTTTGTGTGTGTGTTTGTATTTGGGTGTGTGCGTATTTGTATTGGATTGTGTGTGTGTTTGTATTTGTTTGTGTGTGTATGTGTTTGTGTGTGCGTGTGTTTGTATTTGGGTGTGTGCGTGTTTGTATTGGTTTGTGTGTGTGTTTGTATTTGTTTGTGTGTGTTTGTGTGTGCATGTGTTTGTATTTGTGTGTGTGTGTGTTTGTATTTTTATTTGTGTGTGTGTGTGTTTGTTTGTGTGTGTTTGTGTGTGCATGTATTTTTATTTGTGTGTGTGTGTGTGTTTGTTTGTTTGTTGTTTCTGTTGTGTTCGTGTATGTTTATTTGTATTTGTTTGTGTGTGTTTGTGTTTGTGTGTGTATATGATTGTGTGTGTAAGATTATGTTTGTGTGTGTGTGTGTATGTGCATGTGAATATGTGTTTGTGTGAGTATGTGTGTACATGTAAATATATGTGTCTGTATGTGTGTGTGTGTGTGTGTGTGTATGTGCGCACCTGCAGTAGGCGTGTTCCCCCAGTCCCCTGCGGGTGGCGCTGTCCACCGTCTCCACTGTGAGCTCGTTCAGCAGCAGCTCTGAGTTCCAGTGCAGACACGAGGAGCCGGAGAGAGTCACATTCACCACACCGCGGTACTCAGAGCCGGAACCACGGTAACACTGCTCTGCTGGGTCTGACACACACACACACACACACACACACACACACACACACATAAACACACACATATAAACACACACACACACACATAAACAAACGCACGCACACACACACACACACACACACACATATAAACACACACACACATAAACAAACACACACACACACACACACACATACACACATATACAAACACACACACACATAAACAAACGCACGCACACACACACACACACACACACACACACACACACATAGACATACACCCACACACATACACACATATAAACACACAAATATTTGTGTGTAAGTTTGTGTTTGTGTGTGTGTGTGTGTCTTTATGTTTGTGTGTGTGCGTATATTTGTGTGTATGTTTGTGTTTGTGTGTGTGTGTGTCTTTATGTTTGTGTGTGTGCGTATATTTGTGTGTATGTTTGTGTTTGTGTGTGTGTCTTTATGTTTGTGTGTGTGCGTATATTTGTGTGTAAGTTTGTGTTTGTGTGTGTGTCTGTGTGTGTGTGCGTATATATATATATGTGTGTAAGTTTGTTTGTGTTTCTGTGTATATGTGTGTGTTTTTTGTGTGTGTGTGTGTGTGTGTGTTTTGTGTGTATGTGTGTGTGTTTGTGTGCAAATATGCATGTATGTATGTATGTATGTATGTATGTACGTATGTGCACGTGTGTATGTGCACGTGTGTGTGTGTGTGTGTGTGTGTGTGTGTGTGTGTTTATACTCACTGATATTACAGTATTGTCCAGTATATCCGGATATGCATCCACACACCTCTTCACCAGTGGCTTCAATCATCCTACACACTCCGTCATTTTCACAGGGATTTCTGGAACACACTACACACACACACACACACACACACACACGCACGCACGCACACACACACACACACACACACACACACACACACACACACACACACACACACACACACACACAGCATAAATTGGCATTAAAGGTGCCGTATACTGAGTTAAATTGTTCTCTGATATCTTCACAGTAGGTGTGTAGCGCCCACTAGTGCCCATCTCTCCACATTAGCATAAACAGCAGCCCTGAGTGAGAAGCAGCCGTCTGTCCATTAGCTATTATGTTGCGTTCACACCAGACGTGGATGAAGCATCAAGCGCGAGTGATTTACATGTTCAGTCAATGCAAAGACGCGAATAGGCATCCTGCGGCGCAATACACTGAACTAAAATGATAGGACTCATAGGTTTTTATAGCTCCGCCCACTTTTAAAAAGAGCACGATCTCATTTGAATTTAAAGCGACAGTCACCAAAACACCATAATTAGGATCAAAGCCTAAAAGAGAGAGAGTTGTGAAGCATTATTCGTGTGCTATTTTGAGCTCAAACATCACTACACACTCAGAGACGCATTGTACATCTTGTAAAAAGCGGCATAATAGGTCCTCTTTAACCAGTGTACAGTTAAAGCATGTGATTTGTCTTCTCACTGATGTTGTGTATGATGTGTAACATGATCTGTACCGGTGTATCGTGTGCGTTCACAGACGGCTCCGGCGCTCACACACGTGCACATCTCCACGCTCCGCAGGTAAATCCGGCTCCACGACTCTCCGATATCATAATGCTTCAGATGCAGCGGCTCGTAGCATTTCCCTACAAAACACACAAACACAAAACCCTGAAGGAGCACACAATACCAGGTGACAAAAGAGGAGACGGACACATGATAGCACTGAACATCAGAGAGTTTCAGGACATGGAAACGCATGATGGAGACACTGAGAAATCAAACCTCTGATGCACACCCATTTATGAACCCACTTTAAAAAATACTATAGAAATATATAGCATACTATAGTAATAATAATGTACTATAATTGTGTATTATATTTAATAGTACTCCTTTTGTTTAAATAAAGTGGGCAGTTATTAGTATTTCTACATGAATAAATACTATAGTAATTTATAGTAAAGACCTTTTGAACCATACTATAGTGTATTATGATGTAAACATAGACTATGTGTTAGTGAATGTTCCAGCATACTCTAGTATTAACTATAGTAAACTGATAAGCTATAATAATTGTCTTACTATAGTAAACTGTGGTCTAATGTAGCATAATATACCCTATAGCTGTAGAAAACTACAGTATTGTGTTACCATAGCAACTGTAGAATCACCACAACAGATGATTTACTGTAGCGTTTGTGTTACCATAGCAACAGTAGAATCCCCACAACAGTCAATTACTGTAGTTGTTTAGTAACCATAACAACTGTAGAATCACCACAACATATTAATTACTGTAGTTGTCTAGTAACCATAACAACTGTAGAATCACCACAACATATTAATTACTGTAGTTATTGTGTTACCATAGCAACTGTAGAATCCCAAAAACAGATTATTTATTTTAGTTATTTTGTTACCATAGAAACTGTAGAATCACCACAACAGATCAATTACTAGTTGTTTTGTTACCATAGCAACTGTAGAATCACCACAACAGATCAATTACTATAGATGTATTGTTACCATAGCGACTGAAGAATCCCAACAATAGATTTACTTTAGTTGTTGTGTTACCATAGCAACAATAGAATCACCATGACAGATCAATTACTATAGTTGTTTTGTTACCATAGCAACTGCAGAATCACCACAACAGATCAATTACTATAGTTGTATTGTTACAATAGCGACTGTAGAATCCCAACAATAGATTTACTGTAGTTGTTGTGTTACCATAGCAACGGTAGAATCACCACAGCAGATCAATTACTATAGTAGTTGTGTTACCATAGCAACTGTGGAACCACCACAACAGATCAATTACTATAGTTCTATAGCAACGATAGAATCACCACAACATATTATTTCTTCTACTTCTTGTGTTACCATAGCAACTGTAGAATCACCACAACAGATCAATTACTGCAGTGCTTGTGTTACCCCTAGCGACTATAGAATCACAACAGCTTAATTACTGTTGTGTTTGTGTTACCATAGCAACTGTAGAATCAACACAACAGATTATTTACTTTAGTCGTTTTGTTACCATAGTGACTGTATAATCACATAAATCATGAACGATGCATATTGATGCAATTCACAACAACGGTGAGAAAAAAAACTTCAGTCGTATGAAATTGTACGATTTTAAAAAGGAGGTGTGGCACCTAACCCCACCCCTAAACCCAACCGTCATTGTGGGAGCAAATCGTACTAAATTGTCCAAATTATATCGTACGAATTAGCCACTAAATCAAAAAGTTACGAATTGCCGTGAGATTGTGTTGGATTTACCACATTTCTAAGCATGTTTTACCATGGTGCTACCATGCTTTATGATATCGTTTAGTTAGTCACACTTGTTTTGTTTGGTATCATGTTTTTTGCTCGATATTTAAAGGTGTTTGGGATAAATACGTAGTTAAACAGTTGATTATATGTAGACATACAGAAAGATTTGAGAATTAACTTCTTAAAGGGCACCTATTATGCAAAAATGACTTTTATTTCACTTTTTACACACAGATACCATTAGTCCTGTTTTAAATCTGCCACTATGCTGACACACAGGCATATGTAGCTCCGCCCTCTTTTGAAAATCTCATTTGAATTTAAAGCGACAGTCACCAAAACGCCACAATTAGGATCAAAGCCATTCATTAGTGTTTTCCACTCACTCTTCTCACACAGAGCTCCAGTGAATCCGTCAGCACAGATGCAGTGGAAAGAGTTTCTGTGAGTGTTCGAGGCACAAACACCAGCGTTCAGACACGGGTTCGACAGACAGACACTCAGATCTCCATGCCGAGGAAGAAAACCTGAGGGAAAACAGATGTTTGAATGTCTAAATTAAAGCCTTTTAAAATGCCATGATATCCAGAAGCATCCATGACCTGTGGAATCTGACTTTACACTAAACATTTAATGAATATATTAATGAGATATTCAAAGCCTCAGAGTTTCGTCCTCCAGAAAGCGGTGCGTGCGGCTAAAAGTGTGTTTGAACAAACTCTGTGCATCTGCTGTTATAAACACGTCTGCGTTCTACAAACAAAGCGTGTCACTTATGCATTGACATAAACACCGAGCTCCCAAAGTAAAACATCCTGCTAAACCCACACTTTCTGCCGTAAATCCATTCAGGACAGAGATGACGCTGCGGATGGGTGATCGTGCATTATATTTTTGATTATATCAAATAAAACATGGCGATGTGAATATTGAAGTTATGATGTTTTGTTGTTAATTTAGTCGTTGACTTACTTTACAGTTAGTAGCAGAATTGCTGTTATTTATAAAAAGTAAGAATATTATTGTAATATTATTGTAAAATAAAGAATAATAATTCAATTTACTTCGGTTTAGTCCATTATTTATCAAAGGCCGCCACAGCGGAATGAACCGCCAACTATTCCAGCATATGTTTTACACAGCGGATGCTCTTCCAGCCACAACCCAGTACTGGGAATACATACACACTCATTCACACACACACACACACACACACACACGCACACACACACACACACACACACACACTGATGTAGTGTTGGGACTGTGGGGGAAACCAGAGCATCTGAAGGAAACCCACGCCAACACGGGGAGAACATGCAAACTCTATACAGAAATGCCAAATGGCCCAGACAAGGCTCGAACCAGCGACCTTCTTGTTGTGAGGCGAACATGCTACCCAATGTGCCACCATGAAGCCGCCGCCAAGAATAATAATTGCAAAAAATTTAATTAAATTACATGATAAAATAAAAAGAGAGAAAAATAAAATAAAATAAAATAAAATAAAATAAAATAAAATAAAATAAAATAAAATAAAATAAATAAAACAAAACAAAATAAAATTTAATTAAATTATAAAATAAAAAGAAAAGAAAGAAAAGGAAAATTATAAAATTGCATAAAATAAAATAAAATAAAATAAAATTATAAAATAAAAAGAAAGAAAAGGAAAATTATAAAATTGCATAAAATAAAATAAAATAAAATAAAATAAAATAAAATAAAATAAAATAAAATAAAATAAAATAAAATAAAATAAAATAAAATAAATAAAATAAAATAAAATAAAATAAAAGGAAAATTATAAAATTGTATTAAATAATTATAAATAAAATAAAATAAAATAAAATATTTAAAATATTACAATATATTACATAACTGTAAGCTTATCTATATCAACAAGATGCCAAGGAAACATTTCATTTTTTATAACTGAAAATAACCATAATGAAATGTAGAAATAGATTTAGATATAAAAAACATAAATAAATATTAGACGAACACAGAATTTAAAAAAACTGTTCAGCTGGAGTAGTGAAACTACTGAAACTTTATTAAAAAGCCTACTGATTATAACATTAAATTATGGTCAATAATAATAATAATATATATATATATATATATAAATACAAAAAAATAGATACTAAAAAATGACACACATAAATATTATAAAATTGACAAACATTATAAAATGAAGGAGCATTGTGAATATTACAATTATTAATATTATTATTCAGTTAATTTATCCATTAAGTTACTTTTCCAGTTAGTTACAAGCTTATTATAGTTATTTCTTAAGTAGTAATATGCTACTTAAAATAATAAAAATAAGGAAAATGAAAAATAAAAATGGCAAGTGAAATAATATTTGTATTATGAAATGTGTAATCTTATGCATAATGAATCACTGAGTCACTAAACTGAACTGAAATACAATGATTCATTCAAAAACAATGATTCATTCAAGAAGAATCTTTTTTATCCACAGGCAAAACAGAAAAAAAAGACAATTTTCTGTCTTATATCTAAAATGTAAATGTTTGTTTTATTGTTGTTTAATATTGTTAAAACAACTGGTGCCTTTTTATCAAGCATGATTAATATTGCAAGGATCTATATTGAATCTGATTGCTGACGTGTTCATTTTTCATAATAATTACAATAAAAATGTCTTACCGTTATACAGTCGTGTGTGTGAACTACAAAATCCCCACTTCTGATCACGGTCAAAGTTGTGTGTGAGCGAACACCTAAACAAATCATCCAAACACACAGAAAAACATGCATCAAATTAATGATCAATCAACAACTATTGGTTATATTCACTTAAAGGGACAGTTCACCCCAGATTCAAATGATTATTTAAAAAATGCTGATTCATTTAGAAATTGTTAATTAGGGTTAATTGCTGAGTGATTCAGTGAATCATTATCATTGATTCAAATTATTTGTTCAAAATGGCTGCTTCATTTAGAAATTGTTAATAAGGGTTAATTGCTGAGTGATCCAGTGAATCATTATAGTTCATTCAAACGATTTGCTCAAAACTGCTGATTCATTTAGAAAATATTAATTAGGATCAATTGCTGAGTGATTTACTGAATCAATATAGTTCAATCAAATGATTTGTTCAGAACTGCTGATTCATTTAGAAATGATTAATTAGGATCAATTGCTAAGTGATTTACTGAATCAATATAGTTCATTCAAATGATTTGTTAAAAACTGCTGATTCATTTAGAAATTATTAATTAGGATCAATTGCTAAGTGATTTACTGAATCAATATAGTTCATTCAAACGATTTGCTCAAAACTGCAGATTCATTTAGAAATGATTAATTAGGATCAATTGCTAAGTGATTTACTGAATCAATATAGTTCATTCAAACGATTTGCTCAAAACTGCTGATTCATTTAGAAATGATTAATTAGGATCAATTGCTAAGTGATTTACTGAATCAATATAGTTCATTCAAATGATTTGTTCAGAACAGCTGATTCATTTAGAAACTGTTAATTAGGGTTAATTGCTGAGTGATTCAATGAATTATTATCATTGATTCAAATGATTTGTTCAAAACTACTAATTGATTTACAAATTGTTCAAAAGGGTTAATTGCTGAGTGATTTAGTGAATCATTGTGGCTCATTCAAATGATTTGTTCATAACTACTGATTCATTTAGAAATTGTTAATTAGGGTTAATTACTCAGGGATGCAATGAATCATTATCAGTAGTTCAAATGATTTGTTCAAAACTGTTGATTCATTTGATGTCGTTTTCACATCAATATGGTCAACTGACCCAAATCATTTTTGATGACATCAATGTAATAAATTGACAAAACCAATTACCATTTTTCACGCTTTTTGACATCAGTGTTAGATGTCAAGTTGATGTTGTTTTGATATCAAAGTAATTAATTGAAAAAATCGATTTACATTTTTTACATGTTTTTTGACATCAATTTTAGAAGTCAATTTAATGTCGTTTTGATATAAAGGTAGTCAGCTGACAAAATCGATTTGCAGTTTTGACGTGTTTACTGATGTCAATTTTAGATGTCTATTTGATGTCATTTCAACATCAGGGTATTCATTTAGCTTTTTTTTTTACATGTTTTTGATGTCAGTTCTAGATGTTAATTTTATGTTGTTAAGATCAAAGTTAATGAACTGACATGTAATCTACTGGTATTTTTGATGTGTTTTTGATGTCAATTTTAGATATCAATTTTATGTCATTTCAACATCAGAGTATTCATTTTGTATTTTTTTACATGTTTTTGACGTCAGTTCTAGATGTAAATTTGATGTTGTTAACTTAAAAGGTAGTCAATTGACATGAAATCTATTGGTATTTTTGATGTGTTTTTGATGTCAACAAAAGATGCCAATTTTATGTCATTTTGACATCAATGTAATCAATTGACATTGAACCAATTACTATTTTTTCATGCTTTTTGACGACAGTGTTAGACGTCAAGTTGATTAGTTGATATCAAAGTAATCAATTGAGAAAATTGATTTACATTTTTTACATGTTTTTTGACATAAATTTTAGATGTCAATTTGATGTCGTTTTGACATAAAGGTAGTCATTTCGCATTTTTGATGTTTTTTGACATCAATTTTAGATGTCATTTTGATGTTGTTTTGACATAAAGGTAGTCATTTTTAATTTTTGATGTTTTTTTACATCAATTTTAGATGTCAATTTGATGTCGTTTTGACATAAAGGTAGTCATTTCGCAGTTTTGATGTTTTTTGACATCAATTTTAGATGTCATTTTGATGTTGTTTCGACATAAAGGTAGTCATTTTTAATTTTTGATGTTTTTTTACATCAATTTTAGATGTCAATTTGATGTCGTTTTCACATAAAGGTAGTCATTTCGCATTTTTGATGTTTTTTGACATCAATTTTAGATGTTAATTTGATGTCGTTTTGACATACAGGTTGTCAGCTGACAAAATCGATTTGCATTTTTGACGTGTTTATTGATGTCAATTTTAGATGTCAATTTGATGTCATTTCAACATCAGGGCATTCATTTAGCTTTTTTTACATGGTTTTGACATCAGTTCTAGATGTAAATTTGATGTTGTTACCATCAAAGGTAGTCAATTGAGATGTAATCTGTTTTTTTAAGTGTTTTTGATGTCAACATTAGATGTCAATTTTATGTTGTTTTGACATCAATGTCATCAATTGACAAAACCAATTACTATTTTTTTACGCTTTTTGACGACAGTGTTAGATGTCAAGTTGATGTTGTTTTGATATCAAAGTGATCAATTGTAAAAATCGATTTACATTCTTTATGTGTTTTTGACATCAATTTTAGATGTCAATTTGATGTCATTTCAACATCAGGCTATTCATTTTGCTTTTTTTTCTGCATGTTTTTGACGACAGTTTTAGATGTTATTTAATGTAATTTTGATATCAAGGTAGTCAATCGACATAAAATCAATTCGAATTTTTGACCTGTTTTTGACAATAACGTTAGATGTCAATTTTATGTCACTTTGACATCAATGTAATCAACTAACATAAAACTGATTAGGTTTTTTGATGTGTTTTTTGACATCAGTGTTAGACTGCAAGTTGATGACGTTTGACATTAGGGAAGTCAATTGACATAAAATACGGCTGCATTTTTGACATCAAGGTGACGCTAGGTAGTTAAAAATAAGAATTCGCCCTTAAACTAAAGTGTTATCTTCTTGCCATAATCAAGAATTCCTAAATGTCAGTAAGCAAATAACAAATTCCTATATGTCAATAAGAAAGTTACAAAATATTCTCAATTTCAGGTAGCGAATCCAGTTGAAAGCAGTGTCTCTCAGCAGTGAGGCATAAGCAAACCCTCGGGTGTGTTTTTGTAGTGAGAGTTGCTCCATATGGAGATCTGCACACACTTGTTCACATTAAAAACCACACCGCCCGCTTGATCTCTCATCGCTGCCCTGATAAGAGTCACTCATGCGCACTGTTTATAAGTGTTTATGAAGTCAGAGTGTGCAGTCATTCATCCACTCACACACACACTTACACACAGCAGAGACGAGGATGACGACACAAACACACACACTGGGTTAAATCTGCAGGTCAGTCGGTTTGGTGGAAGTTACTCAAGCTGCAGATGAGTTCACACTGGGATTATAAACTACATCAGAATTAATGGATGTGTGGTGAGATATGTTACAGTGAGGTTTAACTCATTAAGGATGTGGGTTTGGATTCTTTTATGTGGTTTTAAAGGGATAGTTCACACAAAAATGAACATTTCCTGTAATTTACACACCCACAGGTCATCCAACATGTAGGTGAAGATTTGAAGCTGATTCTGTGGCGCTTGGTGATTTATATAATGGCAGGAAATGGTGACGGCTGTTCAGATTAAAAACATTAAACATACAAATGTGTATAAATCATCATAAATTCTGATGTTTTATTTGAATCTCTTCACATCTCAGATTTGTGCATTTGTGTTTCGACACTATCAGTGTTAATCTCAGGTGAAAAAATCTCAAATGAAGAAAGAAAGGTCCCAGTTTACAGGTTGTAATTACGAGGACGTGAACTCTATTTACACGCTGGAATCTCGTAATTACAGACATTATGAGCTGCTGTGAATGAAACTCTCAGCTTAAAGAAGTAAACCAGCCGAAACCAAATATTTATCTCAAACCAAGACTCTTACTCAGCCTTTACTACAGGATACTCAGGGTTTTTATACCCTTACTTAAGTCAAATTTAAGTATTGTTTAGCACATTCCAGGTGCATTTTTAACTATTCCAGCACTTTTCTAGCTATTGTGGCAAAGTAAATATTTATATGGTGGTATTTGTTATGGTATTCTATATTACAGTTAAATATTCTAAAGAAATTTCATATGAAACGTGAACAACATTGAATAACTCGTTCATTTTAGCTCTTAAATGCAAATAAAGAACCACCACAACAGGTCAGTTACTATAGTCCTTGTGTTACCACAGCAACTGTACAATCACCGCAACAGATTAATCACTATAGTTGTTGTGCTACCATAGCAACCGTAGAATCATGACAACAGATCAATTACTGTAGTTGTTGTGTTACCATAGCAATTATATAATCACCACAACAGATCAATTTCTATAGTTGTTGTGTTACCATAGCAACTGTAGAATCACTATAACAGATCAATTTCTATAGATGTTGTGTTACAATAGCAACTGCAGAATCTCCACAACAGATCAATTACTATAGTTGATGTGTTACCATAGCAACTGTAGAATCATCACAACAGAGTAATTACTATAGTTGTTGTGCTACCATAGCAACTGTAGAATCACCACAACAGATCAATTACTGTAGTTGTTGTGTTACCATAGCAACTGTAGAATCACTATAACAGATCAATTTCTATAGATGTTGTGTTACAATAGCAACTGTAGAATCACCACAACAGATCAATTACTGTAGTTGTTGTGTTACCATAGCAACTGTAGAATCACCACAACAGATCAATTACTATAGTTGTGTTGCCATAGCAACTGTAGAACCACCGCAGCAGATCAATTTCTATAGTTGTTGTGTTACCATAGCAACTGTAGAATCACCGCAACAGATCAATTACTATAGTTGTTGTGTTACCATAGCAACTGCAGAATCACCACAACAGATCAATTACTATAGTTGATGTGTATCCATAGCAACTGTAGAATCATCACAACAGATCAATTACTATAGTTGTTGTGTTACCATAGCAACTGCAGAATCACAGCAACTAATCAATTACTATAGTTGTTGTTACCATAGTAACTGTAGAATCACCACAACAGATCAGTTTCTATAGTTGTTGTGTTGCCATAGCAACTGTAGAATCACCACAACAGATCAATTAAATAAAGTACTTGACTATAGTATGGATCAAAAGCACTGTACTATTTACTATGAATTACTATAGTATTACTTTTTCATGTAAGTGGTTAGGATCTGATTGTATCGTCTATTGTGGTTTGTTGAGTTAAACACAGAGATGATGATGATGACAGCTGTACACTATTATTAGTAGTAACTGAAAACATCAAATTAGCCAAACTATTTAATAAACAAATACATTCTCCGCATGCAGATTCTTGCATCTGGAAACGATTTAGAGATCGAGAACGAGCTTCTGAACTTTAGCTTAACATTGTTGACTAGACTTGAGATAAAAATACTGGGTGGATTACTGATTTCTCTGTGATTAAAATTAAAAGTATCACTGAATGTGTGCAAACAGTGCACGTGTGTGTGTGTTTGTGTATGTCAGTGTGCGTGTTTCTTACCAGGCCTTGTTAGAGTTCATAGCGATGCACTGGTTATAAATCGTCCCTCCAAAGCGAAAAGGAAACTTGCACTCTTTGCCATCTGTTGTGAAAACTAAAACACACACACACACACACACACACACACACATTTGTAATCTACAAATTGCAAACAGAAACTGTGGACTGAAAGCAATTAGAGAAGAGTTCATACCTTTCTGAGTTACGGCCTTGGATTGTCCAGAAACTAATATTTTAATACCAGGAGGCTGCTTACGCTTTAAAGAGAGAGAGAGAGAGTGAGTGAGAGAGAGAGAGAGAGAGAGAGAGAGAGAGAGAGAGAGAGAGAGAGAGAGAGAGAGAGAGAGAGAGAGAGAGAGAGAGAGAGAGAGAGAGAGAGAGAGAGAGAGTTTGGTAACACTTTAGCTTGTTACAATTCACACAATTTTGCGTATTAGCTGTCTATTATTAATATATTGGCTGTTTATTACTTATAAAGTATGATCTTAGCCTATTCCACATCTCTAGCCAATGCATAAACCCATTTAATAACTATTAGAAAGCTGAGAATTGTGAGTTTAATGAGCTAAAAGTCTTACTTAATGGTTAGTTGATAGAGTGATCTGTAAATTAAAATAAAGTGTGACCATATAATTTAATTTTGGAGAGAGAGAAAGTATACAAACATGAATTATTATTATATATATATATATATATATATATATATATATATATATATTAGTTTTCACAGTAAGATCTATAATATTCCAATTTTTTCACAGTATTTCCTATAATATTTTTTCTTCTGGAGAAAGTCTTATTTAGTTTATTTCGGCTAAAATAAAAGCAGTTTTTTAATTTTATTAAAGCCATTTTAAGGTCAATATTATTAGCTTCTTTAAGCAATATTAGTTTTGGATTGTCTCCAGAATAAACCACTGTTATACAATGACTTGCTTAATTACCCTAACTATACCCTAATTAACCTAGTTAAGCCTTTAAATGTCACTTTAAGCTGAATACTAGTGTCTTGAAACATTTTCTAGTCTAATATTATGTGCTGTCATCATGACAAAGACAAAAAACAGTTATTAATTAGTTATTAAAACTAATTAATTTATTAATTTATTCATTGCTATAATTTATTAAAAATTAATTCATTATTATAATTATAAATTAAAAGTTAATGCATAATTCATTTGTTAAAAACTAATTTATTCATTGCCATATGCTCTTAATGTCATTGTATTGTATTGTTTACACATTTTTATTCTTTACATATGTTTTAGATTTTTATGTATATTTTTAGATCACATTTTATGTATAATTGTATTTATTGTAAATTCTTTCTTTAAAACTTTTTTTGTATTAATATTATATGCTAGGCACCCAGGGTCTGAGAGTAACCTAATTTCGATCCTCTATATCTCCTGTACATGTGGTTGAATTGACAATAAATCTGACTTTGACTTTGAAACTATTATGTTTATGAAAGTAAAATTGAGCAATCCTCGCATACGGGACACTCACCGCTCCAGCACACTGCAAACGGGGCAGTAAAATCCAAAACACCAGCAGAAGGAAAAACTCTCGACGAGTCACAACTGGAGGAAACACATAAAAATCCAAGCAGGACATTTCTGTGCGAGCCGTTCTCGGGCAGCTTTCACTGGAAATCAAAGCTCCGGATAAACCGACACAGTGTTTCTCCTCGCGGGAATCCTCCATTATCTCGCCGAAGATGACGCCCCTTCAGCGGCAAAACCCAGGAGAAAGTGCCGCGGTCACACCTGGAGGACCAAACCCAGCGCGAGCCCGTGATGATGTAATGCCGATCCAAATGCTTTGATGTCGGCGCGTCGCCAATGGCAACGGGATCAATCAGTCCACCCACCCGTGATGAGAGAGGCGCGTGTGTGTGCGTTAATCATCCACAGACCGAAACTTTGGGAATTCCTCATATTATGAGCGCAGACTGAGCGGAAAATATGAACAGCCAGCTGGTGTGTGGTTAATGTGAAGCAGAGCTAATCATCACATTACATATTAAATGACCAATGCTGGATTTTAAAGGAATAGTTCACTCAAAAATTAATAATAACAACAAAAAATAAAATGTATTATATACTACATAAAATTTATATAAAGATAAATAATAATATATACAATTAAAATTGTGTAATGTGTATTTATTATTATTATTATTAATGATAATAATAATATTAATAATAATAATAGTAATAATAAAAATACGTCCCTATTTTCCTTATTGATTAGAATTTTTCTTTTTGTAGGGGCTGAATAATAATAACAATAGCAATATTATTATTATTAATAATAATAATAATAATAAGAAGAAGAAGAAGAAGAAGAAGAAGAAGAAGAAGAAAATATTAAAAATATGTCTGTATTTTCCTTATTGATTAACATTCTTCTTCTGTTTTTTGGGGTGAATAATAATATTATTAATAATAACAACAATAATAATAATAATAATAATAATAATAATAATAATAATAATAATAATAATAATAATAATAAACAAACAAATAAATAAATAAATAAATAAATATCAATATTACTAATAATACATATCAATTGTTTGGGTTTTATTCATATTAATAATGATAATAAACTATTATCTACTATTATTATCTATATTATTAATACTATTATTATTATACTACTATACTATCACATTGCTAATATTATTTTTGTTATTAATATTATCAAATGAATAACCATTCTTTACTTTGTATACCCAATGACAAACATTCTCTCTCTCTCTCACTCTCTCTCTCTCTCTCTCTCACACACACACACACACACACACACACACTTCTTTGACTTTGACTTTAGACTTGATTTCGAACACACAAAAAGAATCAGGAAAAGCACGCACGCACGCACGCACGCACGCACGCACGCACGCACACACACACACACACACACACACACTTTAGGATGGGCAATCATTCACAGTCATGAAGGCGGAGTTAGTGTGTGTGATCGGAGTGAAACTGAAAGAATGAAATGCTGTTAAAGGGACAGGCCACCCAAAAATGGAAATTGACTCATCTAATCTCCCTCAAGTGATGCTACACCTTTATGTGTTCAAAGAAAGCTGGAAACCGGTAACCGCTGACTCCCACAGTACTACACTTTCTTCAAAATATCTTCTATCAAATATCTATCAACAGAATAAAGAAACTCTAACAGATTTTGTAACAGTGATGGCAGGGGTTTATATTTTGGTGAACTGTCCCTTTAAATTTCAGCTTCTGCTCCTCCCGCAGATTTTGACAGACGTGTCAAGTATGGTTTAGCCACACCCACTGACGCTTCTCAAGACTATGAATGAATGAATATGTGGGTCAAATGCCAGAGTGTGAACACGTCAGTGTGTGACATCATCTGTTTACAGTATAAATTGCGTCTCAGGTGAGGTGAAAGTAAATTATGCATAAATATTTAGCATATTCATAGTTATATATCATAACAGACTCACCCATTCTCAATCCTCAAGCACATGATCTCTGTGCGTAAATCAAGATCTGAATGTTACTTGCTAATTCATGACATAGTAAATACTATTCAAGCCTTTAATCATTTAATTTAAGCAGTAATCTCAATATTAGCACTGTTCATTCATATATTAAAGAATATACTGTTTTAACTGTTATTAATGTTTAAAACTGTTATTAATGTGCTTTCAACTTTTTCCTGTAGAATTTATAGTAATGTACTGGCTTTAAATCAAAATGTAGACGGGCAAATCAATGTGAATCAAACTTACAGCAAAATACTGTAATATTTACAGTAGCATTTATCTTATTGTATTTTATCTATTATTATTATTAATATTATTATTATTATTATTATTATCTAAATATCTTATTGTATTTTATATATTATTATTATTAATATTATTATTATTATTATTATCTAAATATCTTATTGTATTTTATATATTATTATTATTATGATTATTATTTATTATTATTATTATTATTATTATGATGATGATGATTATTATTATTATTATCTACAATATATCTTATTGTATTTTATCCATTATTATTATTATTATTATTATCTAAATATCTTATTGTATTTTATATATTATTATTATTATTATGATTATTTATTATTATTATTATGATGATGATGATTATTATTATTATTATCTACAATATATCTTATTGTATTTTATCCATTATTATTATTATTATTATTATCTAAATATCTTATTGTATTTTATCTATTATTATTATTATTGTCTACTAAATATCTTATTGTATTTTATCTATCATTATTATTAATATTATTATTATTATTATTATTATTATTATTATTATCTACTAAATATCTTATTGTATTTTATCTATCATTATTATTAATATTATTATTATTATTATTATTATTATTATTATTATTATTATCTACTAAATATCTTATTGTATTTTATCTATCATTATTATTAATATTATTATTATTATTATTATTATTATTATCTACTAAATATCTTATTGTATTTTATCTATTATTATTATTATTGTCTACTAAATATCTTATTGTATTTTATCTATTATTATTATTATTATTATTATCTACTAAACATCTTATTGTATTTTATATTATTATTATTATTATTATTATATTATTATGATTATTATTTTATTATTATTATCATCATTATTATTATTAATATTATCTACTAAATATCTTATTGTATTTTATCTACAGTACGATTTATCTATATATTTCTGTATGTTTTTATATCTTTACTGTAAAATATACAGTATTTTTTTGTCTTTCTGACCTGTAATATATTTTCATACAATAAAAGAAAATCTTGTGATGTATTGTTCATTTATCTATTTACAGTAAAACTAAATTACAGTATTTCCTATAACAGGGCTATTTTTATTTACTGTATTTCGATTTACAGAAAATTAAAATACAGTATTAATTATGCCAAGAGGAAATTTCTCACAATGCAAATATAAAATACAGAAACACACCGCATAAATGTCAGACAATAAAATACAAAAAAATGCATATATTACAGTTCAATACTGTGTAATGTGTGTACACAGTTTCTAAACCATGAATAATTTAGCGATTCATAAAAGAGGATTCACTGTCTGACCATCTGAGATGTGTAATTAAGGGCTGGATCATGATTTCTCAGGAGTTTTACAGCACATTGTGAGTGAACATTTGTCCCATTTCTTGTTTACATTTCGCATCAGATAACGGCTTGAATCCGGAAACAGTGACACGTGATGTCAGATTACTCGGGCACTCGCTGATAGGATCAGTTTGATTAAAAAGTCTCATTTCTGTAGTTCTCCTGCATGCTGGCTTTAGACTGTTCAGGAGTTAAACAGCCTAAAGCTGTTTTGTATGATTGTATTATTATTATTATTGTACACACTAACAGGTAATGTGGTCTATGGCAACATTATTTGGCAGTGAGCTGTCTTAGTGAGCTGATTTCCAACGTAGCAATTGTGTTGCTAAATTTAGCACTGTTCAGACTACTCTTAGTGCTATTTTTTACATTTTCTATGGCAATATTTTAAAAGCAAGCTCTGATTAAATGTAATTTGAGGAATAATTCTTTATAATTAAGAATATTCTATAATATTTAATTACCTTAGCTTCTTCTAAGCCTGAGTGACTTTCTTCAATTGAACACAAATAATTTAATATTGTATCTAAAAATACATATTTATCTAAATATTTTTACTACCTATAGATTACACATAACTAATTTAACATTTTTTCGCGGTCATTTGTGCTGTTTCCCGCGAAATCCGCCATGGAATCGTGTATTTGATTAGATTTTTGTTTTAATCTCTTCCTATAGCCAGTATAAATGCTTAGATTGTTTTGTCAACTAGCGACCACAATCTTCATTTAGAAAATCTTTCTGACAAATTACATTTTAGATTTTTTGTCTAATATTTTTTTGTTTTCGTATGGGATATTATTGGGTTTTATTTAGTAGCCTATACATACATACATGCATACATACATATACATATACATATATATATATATATATATATATATATATATATATATATATATATATATATATATATATATATATATATATACATATACATATATATATATATATATATATATATATATATATATATATATACATATATATATATATATATATATATATATATATATATACACACACACAGCTTCTCGAAGAATATACAATGCAGCTACATTTCGGCAAGTAATACTAGTATCTTGCAAAATAGCCTGTCACTGTGGCAAAGACCAAGTTACAACTATTATTTAAAAACGTATTTCATGACTAAAACTATTGTTTAAAAATGTATTGAAAACAAACTTCACCTCACAATACAGCAATTTGGAATCTTTTGTTTAAAGAATTAAAATTTCGCAGGAGGGCTAATCATTTTGAAGTCAACTGTAAATACGCCAGATGAGAACAGATGGGTTAGATTTGGGCGCCATCTTGTGTGTGGCAGACGCACGTGCATCCGCGTAACGTCATGTTCATTCATTCAGTCTTTCACTAATTTTCTAAGTCTAGAACGACCGACAGACTCACAGACAGACGTACATTTAAAGTTAATGATCTTTTCTTGAGAATTAACGGTACACTTCTATCAGAATAACAAGGAATCTCCCCGAATTCCGGGTCTTTTCCGCCACGTTTTCCTCCGTATCCCGATGGGGGAATTCCGTGTGTGGATGCTGGGAAGGTCGCTCCGAGATTCCAGGGAATCCCTCTGAAGTCTCCTATAAAGCTCTCTGAAAACTTAGATTTACGATCAGATTTAAAAGAGCTTCACGGGAATCTCGCAAACTTCTGTAAAGATCTCGATTCTTGGAGCGCCTGCGGATCCAGAGGAGGTGAGTTTCATTTCTCTTAAGAAGAAATAAAAGTAATAAAACTAAATTAAAAGGCATTCAAATAAACGAAAAGCTGATTTTTAAAACACTTGTATCATTATTAGTTGTACAGAAATGTTCGTGCTCTGTTATACTACATCGAAATGTACAAAAAAGTAAAAACGTACTGTAAATCAAGATAATAATCTGTCGTACGCCTATGCTAATGTCTTAATATAAAATATATATTATATATCGTGTAAAAGGGAGATTGGTTATGGTTTAAAACGCGATAAAACAAAGATAATTGAAGGATAAAATCCAATATTTTGGGTAGAAGTAAAAAAAAGTAAATACGTTAGCCTATATCCAGTATGTTGGCTAGTTTGTTTAAGCTAGCCCCATGTCACTAAACAGCATTTCTCGTTAATTTGATATGTAAAAACCTTAGCAGAAACATATGTTTATCAAAATAGCTGAGCAAATAGTATATGCAATAGCCTAGCCTAATATAATATATATATATATATATAAATGTAAAATATGTATTATGTAAATTATATTAGCCTACAATGCTTGTGTGATACAAAACATGCCACTAAAGCAAAGTAAAAGTGTTTATTAATTAACAAACATCTGATCTTATAGCTTATTCATTTCAAACGGGTTTTTTTCCCACTATGTTGTCTTTTCTTTTTTTAATTAATATTTTGAATTGGAGTCCACATATGTCCAGCAAACAATTCAGATGAAACATTTTATATAACTTTTTAAAGGCTTGCTATTTTCAAGACTATATTTTTAATATTGTTAGCCATAAGCTGTGTTGTTATTTCATGCAGTTCTAAATTCATGTTAAAATACAGTAGTAATTTATAGTAAAATATTATAGTGTTTTTGAACCACACTACAGTAAAGTACTGTATATATTGTAGTATTTACAACACTGTAGTATAATCTACAGTAAACTGATAAACAGTAATAAACATTGTAAGATACTTCAGTTTGTACTACAGTAAACTGTGGTGTACTGTAGTTTAATGATATACTTCAATAATACACCACAAGAGAAAGCAAGACATTTATAAAAAATATGAGCTGAAAATATATTATTAAAATGAGAAATATTGAAAATGGGATCCATCATATCTAAAATAGAAATTAGAAATTAATATAACGTATAAACAGTACACCTCTGAGACTCCCAGAGTACACCGTACACGTATTTAGTCTATATAGTTAAAATACTGTATATATTATAATATTTGCAACTCATTGTTAATGAGTATACTGTTTTTACTACAGTATTGTAGTATAATATGTGGTATAGAAAACGATACTGGGCTATTTCATTTGTTTATATTATAGTTGTTGTGTTATAGCAACTACAGAATCATTCATTCATTCATTCATTTTCTTTTCGGCTTAGTCCCTTTAACTACAGAATGACCAGAGCATATTCATTCAAGTACTTTACTATAGTATGGTTCAAAAACACTGTATTACGCTCAAAACAAATAAATCTGTGTTGTAGCCACACAATTTTGGGTGAAATATGGACAAAACAAACCGGTGGGAAAATATTGTTAAATTAAAGTTCGAGTTGGTCCATATTTGACCCAGTGTTGGGTTATGACACCCCAGCATTTGATGAGTGTATATAGTAGAAAACTAGAATATAGGGTAATTTTTGTTGTGTCATCATAGAAACTACAAAATCACCCCAGCATATTTATTCAAGTACTTTACTATAGTACAACACTGCTGTACACTCCAAAATTATGTCATTTCTACCCAATATTGAGTAAAATATGAACAAAAAAAAAAACTGCTGGGATAATAATTTTAAATTACATTTAATCCAACATTTGAGTTTGGGTCTGTCTATATTTGACCCAACGTTGGGTTACAAATCTTTCCACTTGAAGTTAAAACAAGAAATCAATGTCCTATAATGCAATTCATAACCGTAAGTGGCAGTACATATAGTGTAAAATATGGACTAACCCAACTGTTGGGTTAAAAAGTATAATTTAAATTTAATTGATAAAGTTAACTCAACATTGTCCATATCTGACCCAACATTGGGTTACGAAAACCTAGCATATTTAGAGTGTACATATAGTGTAGAAAACTACAGTATTGGGTCATTCATTTATATTACATTGTTGTGTTACCATAGCAACTGCAAAATCACCACAGCATATTTATTCCAGAACTTTACTATAGTATGGTTAAAAACACTGCAGTACACTTTAAAAAAGTGTTTATTTCAACCCAATTTGGAGTAAAATATGGACAAAACCACCTGCGGGGATATTATTTTTTTTATCTAATTTAATCTAACGTTTTGGGTTTGTCCACATTTGACTAAACATTGGGTTAGGATGACTACCCAGCATTTTTTAAAGTGTACATACAGTGTAGAAAACTGTCCAGTATTGGGTCATATGTTTATGTGTTACCATAGCAACTATAAAATGACCACAACAGATTAACTGAAGAACTTCACTACAGTATGGTTCATAAACACTGCAGTATATAGTATTAATGACTATAGTATTGTTTGCATGTGATCCCGTTGCCCCTGCGCCGTATGGTGTGAATGAGATCATGCTTGTTTGATCTTTGGTTTTTGAGCGACACGAATCCCGTGAACTTTCTCCCACAGTGATAAGAAACACTAAGACTTAGAGTAAAATGCAGACGCAGGACGTTTGTTCGCCACTACAGAGCTGATTCACGGCATGAGCAAATGTGTGTCACGGGCGTCTGATGGTAACCATGTGTGGATGACAAAACCGACCCCAGACCCGCGCCAGCAGCTTTATTATCCCCATATGAACCGCTTTTGTTTTCCTTACATGACACACACACACACACATACACACACACACACACTCGGCAGATTTGGTTATTTTGGGTGAGTCAAGCCTCGACGTGTACACTCTAAAAAAATGTTGGGTAGTCATCATAACCCTACATTGGGTCAAATATGGACAAACTCAAATGTTAGATTAAATTTAATATTTTAAATAGTATCAGAGCAGTTGGTTTTGTGCACATTTTACTTACATTTGGGCTGAAATAACAGATTTTTTAGAGTGAACTACAGTGTTTTTGAACGAATGTGCTCTGGTGATTCTAGTTGCTATGGTAACACAACAACTATAGTAATATAAACGAATGACCTAAAACTACTATGGCTGCATCCGAAATAGCATAGTTACATTCTATCTAGTACGCTAAAAACAGTATGCTAAAAGTAAGCTGAGTAGTATGTCTGAATTCATAGAATTCGAAAACCAGTATGCGAGAAGTACCCCGATGACCTACTACTTCCGGCGAGATTCTGAAGATACGTTATACTATGATGCCATGCAAGAGAATTCATGAATGGGAGTGAAGCGACGCAACTGACGTGGGTAGGTCACGTTATCCTGACAAAATGGTGGATGTAGTATGTCCGAGTTCCATTCATACTACTTACATTCATACTGTATAGAACGAACTTTTCTAACGGTCGAGTAGTGCATTTAAATACAAATGCAGTACCTACTGAGTAGTAGGCGATTTCAGACGCAGCTTATGTGTAGATTCTGAAAGATGTTAATGAGTACGTTTACATGGACACCAATAATTCGATTTTAATGCGATTAAGAAAATACTCTGATAAAGAGTCACCATGTAAACAGCGATTTTTTTGATTCATTTAATCAGATTATAGTCATAATTGAACTAAAGAGAAATCGAATTAAGACGTGTGGAGTATGCCGATTTTAGTCGCATTATTGAAGTGCAGTACAGACATGTAAACACCTTAATCGAACTATTACCGTCATGTAGGGCTTTTCGCCCGCGTTTTGCGGCAGGATAGTGCCCACACACACCCACAACCACACGGCTGTTTGACACTCTTTGTACCTACCGAGTCAGTGCAGACCACAGACACCTGCACTGTGAAATGCGGACGTTTTTTTTTTCTTCCATTCAGCATGTGGTTTGAACTTCCGTTAAAAACAACAACTGTTCATAGTTGCATCCAGTATCTCGTTTATCAAGGAGGGCGTGCAGGAAATGTTCATGAATGAAAGTGAAAGTGCCAAACTGCAGTTAAAATCCACAAATTAATAACGAAACACCCGAAATTACATGAAACTCCGGAGGAAATGCAGATGACGTTAATCCAAGTATGTGCTATAACATGTAAAACAGGATCATGATAGAAACATTTAAAAAAACTCATGTAAACACCTTAGTCTTATTATTGTCTTAATTAGATTAAAGCAAATAATTAGATTACTGATGTCCATGTAAACGTAGTCATTGTCATATATCAAATGTCATAACCCAATGTTGGGTCAAATATAGACAAACTCGAACGCTGGATTCAATTCGGTCCTATACATTTAATTTTAAAATGATTTGGTTTTATCCATATTTTACTCAAACTTGGGTAGAAATAACAGATTTTGTCAATCTAGGCTCATTCTGAAAATGTACCCCTGTATACATTTCTGTTGAGTGCCAAATACGTCCCAGGAGCTACGTTTTTATGCAGTTTTTGTTTTCGCAAGTCCACCAGAGGCCGCTGTGTATGCTTTTTCAGATCTCACATTTCTCTCGCGAGTGCCATTCGCGCCTACTGTTCTTGTGTAAATCCACCAGAGGCCGCTGTCGACTGACTGACTGACTGACCGACTGACCGATCGACTGACCCACCCACCCACTTCCCTAAACCCAACCAACAGTTTTAGAAAGCAGTCCAGAACAAGAAAAGCTCTCGCCTGATTTTAACAACGGTTTCAGATTTTTTCCACATTCTCACCTTGATATTTACTTGCTTATTTTATTTTTTGACTTTTGTTTTTGTCTTACCTGCTTTCTGGAACTGTTCTTCGCTGGACTCGAACTCCGTTGTCACGGTCAACTCCTCTCTGCGTCTCAAGTTTGTACTGTATGTACACTCTAAAAACATGAACAAAAATATTTGATAGGTCAAGTATTGACAAACCCAAACTTTGGACTAAAATTTTGGAGTTCATCCTGAATGAGAATATGCAAATCCTCTTTCGCGTACGACTCCCCCTGGATACGCGTGTGTGTGTGTGTTTTTGAGACTCGTACCTTTCAGCCAATCAGATGAGAGCTGTATTCAATGTGACCCACTCTGCACACCTTTTGCGCAGTCTGATCCTCTCCAGCATGGCGAACGGAGAAAGAGACGCGCAGGCTTCAAGCCAGAACTATTAAGACTTTCACTGACTAAAATCTTAATTTACATTATATCTAATGAACGTAAACAAGCTTTAGTTACGTAATATGTAAATTAGACCCTATCATTCAGGAATAACTATATAAATATAATCAAAAATATGGACAAACCCAAACGTTGGATTCAATTTGGTCCTATACATTTAATTTATTAAAAATATTGTTCTAGCAGTTGGATCTTGTCCATATTTTAGCCAAAATTGGGGTCAAATAACACATTTCCTTAAGGGGGTCGCACACCGCGCACATGACAGTTGGAAGTATCGCACACCAGACGCGCACATTCACATGTTATTTCATATGAAACCATTCAGATGGCGCTCTGTGCCACAGACAGTCGCCGACTTGCGTTGCCGGTGTGTGTACACTGATGTTTAGAATTATAAAATGCATGACGCTGCTTGGCGCATCCGGTGTGCGACCCCCTTTAGAGTGTATTACAGTGCTTTTGAATCCCACTATTGCCCTTATTCTTAAAGTACGAGCGAGAGCAGCCATTGGAATCTTTTTGGCTCGAGATTTCCGGTGTCATTCACTTCCATTGATTTTTCGACGTCAAAAACGGCTCGTTCTGCTGCTTCATGTAGCAAACTGATCTTTTCATATTCTATCATTCTACCATTCATGCATAGTCATGAACACACTTGTTTGTATAGCAAGCGATTTGAGCGTTTTCTGCCGTTTATTATTTCTAGCCATTTCTCCCATAGGCGGCTGAATCGCTAAAATGGACGCACTTCCGCATCGCAGAATAAGGTCAACAGTAAAGTTCTTGAATGAATCGGTTGTGGGGATTCTGCAGTTGCTATGGTAACACAACAACTATAGTAATATAAATGAATGACCCAATACTGTAGAGTGTACACACTATATGCTAGGCTTTCGTAACCCAGTGTTGGGTCAGATATGAAAAATGTTAACTTTTTCAATTAAATTTAAATTATACTTTTTAACCCAACAGTTGGGTTAGTCCATATTTTACACTATACTCTATGTACTGCCACTGTATTTACTAAATTACAGTAGTTGTACACTATATGTACTATACACTACAACTACATTGTAATATATATATATATATATATATATATATATATATATATATATATATATATATATATATATATATATATATATAGATATTTTTTATGGTTATGAATTGCATTAAAGGACATTGATATCTTGTTTTTAACTTCAAGTGGAAAGATTTCTTTTCTCTAAAGTGAAGAAATACCCATAAACTGCTAATTTATGGGTATTTTTTAGTCACAACAACCCAGAATTAATGGGAGATTCCCTGAAGATCTGCTGTCTGGGTCACTGAAGGTGATTCACACGTGGAGCTCAAAGTACTGGCAAAAGTGTGTGCGCGTGTGTGTGTGTGTCTGATTCATGGTCATTTCACACACAGACTCATGTTGCTGAGTGCACAAATACAGACATTAAAAACTGAGAGATTTCTTTTTTCTTTTTCTTTTATTGCCATATCAGCTTTTCTAGCTTTTTCGTGGCAAAAACAGATCAAATGTACAAACATCTATTTTATAAATATCACTTTTCTATAATAAAAATGTTTAAAAGAGTAATAAATACATCAACAACAATAAAAAATATATAAAATAATAATCTTAAACTACCATTTTTGCACCCTTCACATTTAAAAGTGATTCTTCAGATAAGAGCAATCACTGTCTGATAACATTAAAAACAGAGCCATGCTCCAGAAAATGCTGGGTTGTTTTAACCCAACATTGGGTCAAATATGAATAAAACCATGTGAGATGAACTAAATTGAATTTTTAAAAAATCCACATATCCAAATATGACCCAATGTTGCATTAAAACAACCCAGCATTTTTTAGAGCGCACCCTATAAGAGTTTGTATAACCCAATTATTAATGCTCTAAAAGGTCAAGATGATTAAAGCAGCAGTGAATAACCATTACACTCAATCTCATGCCTTCTGTCATCTGAATGAGACTGTTTAAGCATCTAAACTCATTTTTAGCATTGTAAAACACACACACACACACACACACACTCAGGAATGAAGGCGTATGGACTGAGAGTATGAGTGTGTGTGTTTTTCTGCCGCTGCTAGGCGTTTTTGGGTTTGGTGATTTTGCGGACGGATGCAGGGTTTAGCAGGAAGTGACTCACCTGCCGCAGAAATCAGGCCAACAGTCGGACAATTATCACTATTATTATAATGATGATCACGCATGCATTGTCTTGATCTGCGGAGCATTAGATGTTAGGCATGCATGAAGAGCATCATGGGACAAACCCAACAGTTTAAAATGTAAAATGACTCAAACGGTAATGAATATTGATAACAATAAAAGCAAGATTGCTTATTGTTATTTAATTATTGCAACTAAAATGTTAACGTAAGAGTGTTAATAATAATATCAAGATGAAGTTTAAGTTTTAATAATGCTTTATTAAATGATTAAATTAACTCCCACATGAAGAATAAAACCATAATCATTTATAAATAGCCTGGTGCTTTTGAATCATACAGTAGTATGATTCAGTTTACTGTAGCCTATAATGTAATATTAAAGCAAAGTGTAAAATACATGCGTGTAAAACACACAAATAAAGTGTATTATAGTCTATTATAAACACTCTAAAACAAATGCTGGGTTGTTGTTACCCAAAGTTGGGTCAAATATGGACAAACCCAACAGTTTAAACTTGAAAATGACACTTTTACCTTACAGTAATAAATATTGTAAAAATCAAGACAAGATTGCATATTGTTATTTAATATTATTTATTGCAACTAAAATATTAATAGAAAAGTGTTTTCAATAATAATAATAGTAAGATAATAATATTAATAATAATAACAATAATAATAATAATAATGATAATAATAATAATAACAATAATAATAATGATAATGATAATAATAATAATAATAATGACAATAATAATAATAACAACTTTACGTTTTAGTAATGCTTTATTAAATGATAAAATTAACTCCCACATGAATAAAGCTATAGTAATTTATAATCAATAGCCTAGTGTGGTGCTTTTAAATCACAGTAGTATAATTCAGTGTAAATGCTCCTAAAATACATAATTAAACTGTATTATAACCTACTATAAACACTGGGTGCTGGGTTATTGTAAGTAATACTTTATTAAATTATTAAATTAACTCACACAAGGAAAGAAACTAGTAATTAAATAGCCTTGTGGCGTGCTTTTGAATCATACAGAGGTATGATTCGGTGTATTATAACATATAAAGAGTAAAATACCTGAAAAATACACCAAATGCGTATAAAATACACAAATAAAGTGTATTGTAGCCTAGTATAAACACTCTAAAACAAATGCTGGGATGTTGTAACCCAAAGTTGGGTCAAATATGGACAAACTCAACAGTTAAAATTTTAAAACAACACTTAAACCAAACAATAAAATACAACTAAAATGTATCCATATTATGGTAAAGTGTTACTACTAATAATAATAAGATCAAAAGTAACTTTAACGCTTTATTAAATTAATAAATCAACAAACTCCCACATGAAGAAGCTAATCATTTATACTAGTAAAGTGTATTACACTGTATACCCTCGAAAATTGAGTCAAATATGGACAAACCCAACTATTTAAAATTTAAAATGACACTTTAACCAAACAGTAATTAATATTGTAAATATTAAGACAAGATTGCATATTGATATTTAATATCTTTATTATATAATTTATTTAATAATAATTACCACAACTAAAATGTTAATGGAAAAGTGTTACAAATAATAAGAATAATAAGGTAATAATATTATCATGATAATCATAAGTAATGCTTTATTAAGTGACTGAATTAACTCCCACATGAAGAAAATACTTAGTAATTTATAAATAGCCTAGTGTCTGCTTTTGAATCATACAGTGTGAAATAAAAGTGTAAAATGTAAAGTGTGAAATACATGTAAAATACACACAATGTGTGTAAAATACACAAATAAATTGGACTATGAACACTCTAAAACAAATGCTGGGTTGTTGTAACCCAAAGTTGGGTCAAATATGGACTAACCCAACAGTTAAAACTTTAAAATGACACTAATATTAATAATAATAATAATAATTATATACCAAACAGTAAATATTGTAAAAATCAAGACAAGATTGCATATTGTTATTTAATATTATTTATCGCAACTAAAATGTTAATGGAAAAGTGTTTTCAGTAATAATAATAGTAAGATAATAATAATAAGACAATAATAATATAATAAGTAATGCTTTATTAAATGGTTAAATTTAGTCCCACAAAATACTTAGTAATTTATAAATAGCCTCGTGTCTGCTTTTGAATCATTCAGTGCATTATAAAGTGTGAAATACACGTAAAATACACAAAATGCGTGTAAAATACACAAATAAAGTCTATTATAGGCTACTATAAACTCTCTAAAACAAATGCTGGGTTGTTGTAACCCAAAGTTGGGTCAAATATGGACTAACCCAGCAGTTGTGTGAGAAATGTGTGTGTAATTGTGTGAAATGCAGCGACTGATGAAGCTTCAGCTGGAGAAAAACAAAAAAACGCAAAGTCCGCGGAACCGAAATGATTCACACCGTCAGTCTGCCGTGAGTCAGTGAAGACCCTCCGGGAGTCCAGCAGCAGCGCCGGGTGTAACCGGAGAAACACCGTGATTCAGCGAAAACCGGCTCTTATTGTCGTATTTAAGGCGCTTCTGCAGCGCGCGCTCCGGCCAGATCAACCTGAATGCGGTGACGCGCGCGCGCTTCTTTTCTCCTCTCCCTCTGACGTCATGGGCGCGGCGGTGATGTCAGCGCGCGCGAACACACCTGAAGACGCCGGAGAGTTTTGCTGAATCACGTCATTCAGAGAGAGGAAAGTCTTGAGGAGAGCAGAAACTCTCGGTGTGGCGGGAGATTACCGACGGATAAATATGAGGAGCAGCTCCAGACTCTTCCAGACTCGATTAAACAGCAGGTGAGTTGATTTTAAGTGTCACATTATTCATTATTTCTGTGTGTGATAAGTTTCCACTCGAGTGTTTATATTTCATTCACCGGTCAGTTTGGAGATTCAAGGCTGTTTTGCTTCTTCTTTTAAATGTTTATTGAGTTAAATTTGAGTATTTATTTGATGAAACTTTATCTGTTTGTTTTGAAGAGTTAGGTTTACAGCAGGTGAGTTGATTTTTAATGTCATTTTATTTATTATTTATATGTTTGAGTTATGTAAGTGAAACAAGAACCACTAGCTACGAGCGAAACTGTCGGTTTTATTTGATTCACAGGTCAGTTTGGAGATTTCAGGCTCTTTTGCTTCTTTCAAATGTTTATTAAGTTTAATTTGTGTATTTATTTCATGTCAGTGTCTCTTTGTTTTGAAGATTTAAATTTGAATATACTCCGTATAAGTGCTGAAATGTCGGTTATTTTTTTTTTATTTAAATTTAAATTAAACGGTTAAATTTAAATTAACGGTTATTTTTGTCCATCATGTTTAACTCAACGTTGGTTTACAACAAACCAGTATTTACCTTTTTGATGTACATAAAATGCAGTTATCAGCAATATTTTCCCTTCATGAATTGACTTTTTATTATTCCCCCCCCCCCTATTATTATTCATCATTTAATCATATTATTTATTTGTAAAATATTTTATTGTTAAACTGAAAATATATTTTACTCTACACTATTTGCTGTATTTACACAATGTAGTAAGTGTCCAAAAAAACTGCTTCATATTTATTAAAAATGGATTTCATAAAGTCTTATCGTTGGCATTAATATTGCTATTAATTAAAAACTGGATTGTTTTAATCCAGTGTTGGGTTCAAATATGGACAAACCTAATTTTGGATTATTTTTTTAAATTAAATTTAAATAACACTTCAAATTACAATTAAAAGTTGGGTCAAATATTTTGACAAACCCAAAGTTGGATTATTATTTTTTAAATTTAATTTAATTTATACTTTAATTTTATTTAATTTATAACCCATTAGTTGTGTTTTTCCATATTTGATCTATTTTTAAGTCAACTACAACCCAGCATTTTTACAATGTTTATTAATTGCAGTATATTTTTTGTAAAGTAGTTTATTTATAGTATAATTTATACTAAATACTATAGTGTTTTTATTTGTTTCTAGAAAATGCTTGGTTTTTGTAAACCAAAGTTGGGTCAAATAATGTAATAAATAAAATTTACTATAGTATTTATTTGTATCTTCAAGACTGAAAAAAGATGCTGGGTTGCATCAACCCAATGGGTCAAATATTGTCAAACATAACAAATAGGGTAAAAAAAAAAGGTATACATTAAATTACATTTTTAAAAATTAACCCACTATTGGGTCAAATATTTGGACAAATATAAACATTAGGATTTGGCATTTCTCTAAATATACTTTAAACTTCATTCTAATATAACCCAGCCTTTTTTAAAATGTGAAAATGTTTCCTGAAATTGCGCTTGAGTGAGAGTCTGTGAATAAATAAATGAAGTGTTCTCTTTAAAGTGTTTTTAAGGCTCCAGACTGAAGGTTTGGCTTTGGGGAAATAATCTGTGGAAATGAAGCTGTTTTTGTGGAGACGTCCATCATTTCTCCTGCATGGGGAAGAGAAGAGATGGCAAGATGTTGGCATAGCTGTTAATGTTTATGGCCCTGCTATGCCTCCATATTGCCATTTCTGCACTTTCAATAAAACATCGCAAAATAAATATTATCAAATGTATGTTATGAGTTAGTTCACAGTTCAGATGTGCATGTTAACCAGAAATATATGACACATTTTGATTTATTTTCTACAAAACACTTTATATATTTATTTAACTGGTTAATCAAATGTATTATTTTGTCAAACCCTCTATTTGTTTTGTCTTTTCAGCGACATTGTTAAAATGCTCAACCCAGCGTTTTGAGTAAAACTAATAATATTTATTTTGTGAGCTTCATGTATTCACTGAATAATTAATTGAATAATTTACATGTACAAAATAAAACAATTATTGAAATGTGTTTTATTTGAGAAAATCTTTCTTTAAAATGTCACTTTCTTTATGTACATTTATTTATTTACTCGACTTT
>NC_079441.1:73006608-73034108 GCF_903798145.1 Danio aesculapii | reverse complement strand
CCTCACACACACAAGCACACGCATGCCCCCAGCACACTCACACACAGAACTCACACACACAGACCACACCAACCAACACACACACACACACACGCACGCACGCACCAAAACACACACACACACACACACACACACGCGCGCGCGCGCGCGCACACACACACACACGCACCAAAACACACACCCAAACCCACATACATCAAACCCCACACATGGCCCTAAAACACACACACACACACACTCACACCCCAATACACGACAGACACCAGAGGGCACACACACACACACACATACACACACACACACCACAAATGCACCAAAAAACACACACACATACACACCCCAACATATATACTCACACACCAGCACACACACCCACACACACACACCCATACCAACCAGCACACTAACACATATATACACACACACACAGACAGACATACACACACACACACACACACACACACACAGACCACACCAATCAACACTCAACACACACCCCCACACAAATGCACCAAAACACACAAACAGACAACACACCCACACACATGTACACACACCAAAACACACACAGACACGCACCTACACAAATGCACCAAAACACACCCAAACACACACACCCACATACAAGCACCAAACTCCACACACGCCCCTAAAACACAATAACACACCCACATGCAAACACACACATGCACTAATACACACACGCACTAACACACACCCCAACACACGCACACACGCAAACACAACACACACCCAGATACATACATCAAACCCACACATAGCCCTAAAACACACACACACACACACATACAAGCACCAAACTCCACACACGCCCCTAAAACACAATAACACACCCACATCCAAACACACACATGCACTAAAACACACACGCACTAACACACACCCCAACACACACACACACACAAACACAAACACACACATATACACACAATAACACACCACAACACATTCACACCCCAATACACGACAGGCACCAAAGCACGCACACACACACAACACACACCCAGATACATACATCAAACCCCACACATAGCCCTAAAACACACACACACACACACACACACACACACACACACGTACGCACCCCCCCCCCCCCCCCCCCCAACACATTCACACCCCAATACATGACAGGCACCAAACCATGCACACACACACACACACACCACACACACCCACCCACACAACCACACACACAAACACAAAGACATACACACACACACAGACCACACGAAAACACACACACAGACAACGCACCCACACACATGTACATGCACCAAAACACACACACACACGTGCACCCAGACAAACGCACCAAAACACACACACATACATGCACCAAAGCCCACACACAATAACACACCCACATCCAAACACACACACACCCTAACATACACACATGCACCAAAACACACGCACACAGCAACACATGCACACACCCAACCCCACACAGACCCTAACATACACACACACACACACACACACACACACAGCGGCTCCACAGTAATCCAGCAGTCAGTCAGTATGTCCGGTAATTCCCCCAACAACAACAATTCTCCTACAGCGCATGTGTTTGGACCGTGGAGGAAACCCACGCCAACACTGGGACTGGGAGAACATGCAAACTCCACACAGAAACACCAACTGACCCAACCAGCGACCTTCTTGCTGTGAGGTGGTCGTGCTACCCACCGCGCCACCGTGTCACCCAATAACATATACATCTATTTTTAGGGTCACCAAAATGTGTTGACTTGACGCGTACTGCACTCGCTGGCCGCTAGATGGCGCTGTTGGATTACACAACACACATCAAGAGTTCAGTTTCCTTTGAGAATGAGTGCACTTGTTTGATTAGTGTACACTTGGAGGATCACTTTGTCAAAGCCTGACTGGATGCGTGTGTGTGTGCGCATGTCTATGTGTGTGCATGGATGTGTGCGTCTATGTGTGTGTGTGTGTGTGTGTGTGTGTGTGTGTGTGTGTGCGCGTACATGCATGGGTCAGTGTGTGTCTATGTGTGTTCGTAGATGTGTGTGTGTCTGTTTATATGTGTGTGTGCTTGTGTCTGTGGATGTGTTTGTGTGCGCTATGTGTGTGCGTGTGTATATGCATATGTGTGTGCATGAATGTGTGCGTGCCTATGTGTGTGTCTGTGTGTGTGTGCATACATGCATGTGTGTATATGTATGTGCAAGTGTAGATAGATGTGTGTGCGTGTCTGTTTGTGTGTGTGTGCGCGCATGTCTATGTGTGCGTCTGTATGTGTGAGTATGTGTGTGTGCATACATGCATGGATTAATGTGTGCGTGTGTTAATGTGTGTGAGTATGTGTATGTGTCTGCATGTGTGTATGTGTGTGTGTGTGTGTGTGTGTGTGTGTGCATACATGCATGTGTGTATATGTGTGGATAAATGTGTGTGTGTGTGTCTGTGTGTGTTAATGTGCGTGTATGTGTGTGCATGCATATGTGTGGATGTGTGTATACATACATGCATGTGTGTGTACTGTATATGTGTGGATAAATGTGTGTTTGTCTGTGTGTGTGTGTGTGTGTGTGTGTGCACTCTCCTTCATGGTGCAGATGGTTTTTCTCACCTTCACCAAACTGTGTGTGTGTAGTTTGAAGACCTTCGCCCTCATGACTGTTCACTCGGCAGAAGAGCAAAGCTCACCTGAGCTGCCATCTGCACACACACACACACACACACACACACACACACACACACACACACACACACACACACACACACACACACACACACACACACACACACACACACACACACACACACACACAATGTGTCGATCCTTTTCTCAAGTCTGGATTGATTTGTCCTCCCAGGTCGCTGCTTTACTTCAGTGTTAGGACAAATTTCTGCTAAAGGGGATACAGCTGTGGCCACGACCAGGAGTTCCGCTGTTTAGGCCTGTGAGTTCACTGTTTACAAAATGGTGGAGTTTCACTTGCATCAAAGTAATCGAGAAAAACTGTAATCTGGCTCCACGTTTAGGCTTTATGTACACACAAACAGCTCATTTACAAATAAAAGAATAATAATAAAGTGTATTTTGAACATGTACAGTGCCTATCAGTGGGTGCACTCATGCATAGGCTGTAGTATTAACTGACTGATTATTATCATGATTAATTGATTAATATTAGTTCAGATGCAGATCAGTGCAAGCTAGTTTCCCGACTACCGTTTCAGCCAAAGAAGTCTTGTTTAAAACCCTGTGTTGCGAACAAAACAGAAAACTATTATGGGTTTCACCATTGAGATGACTCTGAACACACACACGCACACACACACACACACACAGGTGAAGGTCATTGTCAGCTGAATGATCCTCTCTCAACAGCTGGAGCCTCCATACACATCCATCATCTGGGATGTGTGTGTGTGTGTGTGTGAGAGAGGGAGTGCGAGTATGTGTGAATGAGAGAGAAAGAGTGTGTTTGTGTATGTGTGTGTGTATGTGAGTGAGATTATGTGTGTGCTAGTGTCTGTATGTTTGTGTCTGTGTGCACACATGTGTGAGAGAGATGTTTGTGTATGCGTGTGAGTGAGAGTGTGTGAAAGGCAGAGATAATGTGTGTGCGTTCAAACGTGTGTTTGCGAGTGAGAGTGTGTGTGCTCGTGTTAGTGTGTGTTTGCATGTGAGCGTGTGTGTGAGTGAGTGAGAACAGATTGCAGTGTAAAGATGCAGTCCTGCCCTGTGAACCTGATGCCACAGTCACCAGCAGGAGACGAAAACCACTGTGACAGAGGAGCAGAAACACACACACACACACACACACACACACACACGCACACACACACACCACACACACACACACACACACACACACACACACACACACACACACACACACACACACGTTAAATGTCACTTTAAGCTGAATACTAGTATCTTGAAGAGTATCTAGTCTAATATTATTTACTGTCATCATGAGAAAGATTATTAGAGATGAGTTATTAAACTATTCTGATTAGAAATGTGTTGAAGAAATAACCGTCTCTCCACTAAACACTTGGCTAATAATGATGTCTTAAACTATATTTTTGAGATTTACCGTGTTCATGTCGACAGGATCTAAGAAAACACTTATAAAAGAGTGTCTGGATCTGTGTTGTGACCAATTTTCTTCTCGTACAAAAGCCCAAAAAATTAAATAAGCAAGTAAATAACAATAAAATCTGAAAACGTGGTGAAAATCAGGCAGCTTTTCTTTTTCTGGATTGCTTCTCAATACACTGCGGTTGGGTTTAGGGAAGGGGGTGATCAAGGAGATCGGTGGATCGGTCAGTCAGTCAGTCGACAGCGACCTCTGGTGGATTTACAGGAGTACAGCATGCGAGATCTGAAAAAGCGTACACAGCGGCCTCTGGTGGATTAACATGAGAACAGCAGGCGCGAATGGCGCTCGTAAGAGCAGTTCGAGATCTGAAAAAGCGTACACAGCGACCTCTAGTGGATTTATGTGAGAACAGCAGGCGCAAACGGCGCTCGTAAGAGCAATGCGAGATCTGAAAAAGCGTACACAGCGGCCTCTGGTGGATTAACATGAGAACAGCAGGCGCGAATGGCGCTCGTAAGAGCAGTACGAGATCTGAAAAAGCATACACAGTGACCTCTGGTGGATTTATGTGAGAACAGCAGGCGCAAACGGCGCTCGTAAGAGCAATGCGAGATCTGAAAAAGCGTACACAGCGACCTCTGGTGTATTTACATGAGAACAGCAGGCGAGAATGGCACTCGCGAGAGAAATGTGAGATCTGAAAAAGCATACACAGCGGCCTCTGGTGGATTTACGTGAGAACAGCAGGCGCGCATGGCACTCGTCAGAGAAATGCGAGATCTAAAAAAAAGCGTACACAGCGACCTCTGGTGGATTTACGAAAACAAAAACTGCAAAAAAAGTAGCTCCTGGAATGTATTCGACGCTCTTCAGAAATGTATACAGGGGTACATTTTCAGAATGAGCCTGGGTTGAAAGTGTCAGCTCTGCTTTCGTTTGCGTTGAAACAGTAACAAATAGCTGCCTATGATAGCATGGTTTGAGCTTCATCAGGAGGTAAAATCAGGATGTTAATGTGGCTTTTGGGAAAGGGTTTGGATGGAGCATGGATTTTGACATGTTTCTGAATGACAGCCGCCAATATACATGTGTGTGTGTGTGTGTGTGTGTGTGTGTGTGAATCTATAAGACTCGAGGGGAAACACGGAGACTCTTATCGACTGAAGGATCATAGTGGCTTCAGGAAAAGGCCAAACTCAATCGTTTCAGCAATTCCTGGCCAAACACACACGAACGCAAGAAGAGAAAGATTTCTTCATGATACAGTCGTGTTCAACATCAAGAGGTGTGAGGGATTTAATGAGTCAATTAGACCGTCTCATTTATTGTGTTTCTGATAAGCTCTTTCTTAGTTATTATGCTTAATTATATCATTAGGCGCACATCACACGGGTGCAGGAGTCTGGGAATAAATGTGTGTGTGTGTGTGTGTTTAATATGAGAATAACACTTATAATAACGATTGGCCGTTATGACGGCCGCGGGAATCGCACTAAGTTCGGAAGATTGGGGGGATTCGGTTGGGGGAATAGCGCTAAGTGGGGGGGGGTTGTGATGGTCACGGGAATCGCGCTTAGTGGGGGGGGGGTTGTGACAGTTGTGGAAATAGTGGGGTGTGGGGGGCTTGAGACAGTCGCGGGAATCGGTTGGGGGGGGGGGGGGGTTTGGTTAATGGGGTGACCCGCGAAAGTGAAGAAGGAGGGCCGGGGTGGAGAGCGCGAAGTTAAGACGGGGGGTACAGGATGAGAGGGCCACCTCAGCCACTGAGGGCAGAGGGGCAGTGGCTCTAGCCACCGGGCCACCCCTCCCTGTGCACGGCCCTTTGTGTATGGGTATGTATGGGTGTTTCCCAGTACTGGGTTGCAGCTGGAAGGTAATCTGCGGTGTAAAACATATGCCGGATTAGTTGGTGGTTCATTCCGTTGTGGCGATCTCTGATAAATAAGGGACCAAGCTGAAGGAAAATGAATGAATGAATGAAATTAGAGCTGCAGGACTCTGGATATGGAAAGAGAGAGTCAAAATTTATTACATTACAAATATAATTGACTTAAAACAAGGAGAAATTTACAAGACATTGAATTATTATCAGATTATTGAGCTCGTTATTAGTAAAACTCACTTCATTTGGACTCATTATGTCTGAAATCTTTGGTGCTTGTCTAGAAAATGCTCCTTATTTAAGAGTTTTTAGACGTTTGGACTAGAAACCGGATGGTAAGTGGAGGTAAAAGCATTTGTTGCAGTGTACTTGGCGTAGTTGAACAGTAAAAGCAGAGTAACTGAGAAAGGTTGAATGTGTGAAATGAAATGGAGGTGTGTAAATGTTTAATGTGTGTCTGTGCATAAAGCAATGAGAAAAGCAAACATCTGAGCAGCAGGCGCAAGGGATCATGGGAAGGCATACTGATGCAGAATAAACGTCAGGATTAAGATCAGAGAACTGAGTGTGTGTGGAGTCACAGCTACTGTACACTGCAAATGTTTATTACTTAGGGTTCTTGTCTTGTTTCTAGTCTAGATATCTACCATTTATTTAAATAAAGAAGCATTTACTAGACTAGCAAAAAATATTATTAATTTATTATTAATTTATTATATATGGACTCGAACCAGCAACCATCCTACTGTGAGGCAACAGTGCTAACCACTGAGCCACCTTGCAATATTAAATATTACACGAATATTAGGTGGTATTGACATGGTGTTAGAGCTATGAAAGACAGAGCATGTTGAGAAACGCTGCTGTAAAGTGCATGACATTTCAGATTCAAAAGAAAAATCAATGACTTTGGTCTTTCAATAAAGCACATCTGACAGAGCATAAATTCACAATAAAGCTGAGATTTATCCACCAATAATAAAAAAAGTGTTGCGCACTGCAAATAAACAAATATTATATTCAAAGAAGGGGCGGCACGGTGGCTCAGTGGTCACCTCACAGCAAGAAGGTCACTAGTTCGAGTCCTAGCTGGGTCAGTTGGCGTTTCTGTGTGGAGTTTGCATGTTCTCCCCATGTTGGCGTGGGTTTCCTCCGAGAGCTCCGGTTTCCCCCACAGTCCAAACACAAGCGCTATAGGGGAATTGATGAACTAAATTGGCCGTAGTGTATGAGTGTGTGTGTGAATGAGTGTGTATGGGTGTTTCTCAATACTGGGTTGCGGCTGGAATGGCATCCCCTGTGTAAAACATATGTTGTAACATAGTTAAAACATGTTATGTTAAAACATAGTTGGTGGTTCATTCTGCTGTGGCGACCCCTGATAATCAGGGACTAAGCCAAAGGAAAAGGAATGAATATTCAAAGAATAAGACAATAGCCCCTCACACATACAGACCTTTCTGTATTACCGGGAAATTTTCCGGAAAGGTCTGTATGTGTGAACAGGCCCTATTTGGAAATACTAGTAAATTCGTTCCGGCTATTTTCCGGAAAGAGACGTTGTAACATTACCGGTAATTTACCGGAATGCTGCGCTGTGTGAACACAGAAGGAAGATTGCCGGAAAGAGCGCGTGCACGTGCAACGTGCTGACGTCAGACATCTGATTTAGCCAATCAGAACACTCAGACGCATTCACGGAGGTTTATGAAAATAAAAGCCTTTGAATATTTTCCCAGACACATTTAACTGCTAGAAGTTAGTCAGATAGCGTTTATATGTTCATCTTAATGCCAACAGTGTACATATTATCGATAAGATGATTATGATTAGCCGTTGTTTGTTTACCTTCAAGCTCTGCTTCCCTCAGTTGCTTGAGGAGTCGCGTGTGCCCGTGAAGCAGCCGGTGAGCGCCAGCACACACACATATCATCTACATCTCGACATGCGAAAGTGTTTCTCTATATGTTTTCATCGAAGTTGTTCACTATACTGATCCATCCACAGAGTTTGTAATGTAGTCAGATGTTTACAAATACAGGCCCAGCCGTTTACAGCTCATTTCTGGCTGATGTCAGAATTTACCGGTATATTGGAATGGATGTGTGAATGGTCTTTCCGTAACGTCCTCTTACCGGTAAAGTCGTGCCGTAAATTTTCCAGATATTTACCGGTATCACTGTGTGAAAGGGGCTAATGAATTAATATTGCAATAGAATGTCTTTGGATAAAAATAATGCAGCTTTTATTAATAATTTGAACATTGAGATAGTCATACACATGTAGGCACCTGTTCCTCATTTAGTCATGTATGTGTGTATGTATTTATTGAATACATTCCCCCCACAGTGTTTTGAAGTGTGTAACTATACACCTGGTTTTTTTACTCTCTGTTTTCCCCCTTTCCTTTCCATCTGTTCTTAATGGTTGTTGTTCATGTTTGTCAAATATAAAAAAGTTAAATAAATCATAAACAACTGAATAAAACAACCCTGAGTTGTGATAAATAAAAAACATTTGAGTGAAAAATCTCAGTATTTTGTTACACAACGCAATTAAAAATATATAATCACTTAATATCATTAATAATCTCTTAATAATCTAATAATAATAATAATAAAAGACAATTAAAGGTGATTTAGTATTTCATGATAATTTTATTTCTTTGGATAAAAACATTGCATAAAACAACCCTGAGTTTGTTTGTTGATTCCTCTCTTGGTTCTTGTAGACTTTACATTGAAACTGTGAATCATGACTGTGATGTGAAATAAATAAATAACTGCAGTAAATAAGTACAACAGACCGACTGAATATTAAATCACAATAACGCCAAAAATCATCAGTGATCTTGAAAAATAAACACCAAAAATCACAGTGTTTTGTTACACAATGCTATTAAAAATATATAATCTCTCAGAGTCTGGTAATAATAAGACAATCAACTATTATTAAGTGCTTCATGATCATTACGGGATTAAAATATCGTTTAAAACATCCCTGAGTTTTATTCTCTCCTGGTTCTTGAAGGAATCACACTCTTTAAATCACGCCTACACTGCAAAAAATGTTCCTTAAGGAGAGTTTTTGTCCTGTTTCTTGTCCAAACATCTCAAAATTCTGAAATGAAGAAGCATTTTCAAGACGAGCACAAAAATATTGTCTTGTTTTCAGAAATAACCAAATAACAACAGCAGAATTACCACAACAGATCAATTACTGTAGTCGTTGTGTTACCATAGCAACTGCACAATCACAACAGATTAATGACTAAAGTTGTTGTGTTACCATAGCAACTGCAGAATCACCACAACAGATCAATTACTGTAGTCGTTGTGTTACTATAGCAACTGTAGAATCACAACAGATCAATTACTGTAGTCGTTATGTTACCATAGCAACTGCAGAATCATCACAACAAATCAATTACTGTAGTCGTTGTGTTACTATAGCAACTGTAGAATCACCACAACAGATCAATTACTGTAGTCGTTGTGCTACCATAGCAACTGTAGAATCACCACAACAGATCAATTACTGTAGTCGTTGTGTTACCATAGCAACTGCAGAATCACCACAACAGATCAATTACTGTAGTCGTTGTGTTACCATAGCAACTGCAGAATCACCACAACAGATCAATTACTGTAGTCGTTGTGTTACCATAGCAACTGCAGAATCACCACAACAGATCAATTACTGTAGTCGTTGTGTTACCATAGCAACTGCAGAATCACCACAACAGATCAATTACTGTAGTCGTTGTGTTACCATAGCAACTGCAGAATCACCACAACAGATCAATTACTGTAGTCGTTGTGTTACCATAGCAACTGCAGAATCACCACAACAGATCAATTACTGTAGTTGTTGTGTTACCATAGCAACTGCAGAATCACCACAACAGATCAATTACTATAGTTGTTGTGTTACCATAGCAACTGCAGAATCACCACAACAGAAGAATTACTCTAGTTGTAGTGTTACCATAGCAACTGTAGAATCACCACAACAGATCAATTACTATAGTTGTTGTGTTACCATAGCAACTGTAGAATCACCACAACTGATTAATTCAAGCCCTTCACGTTAGCACTGTTCATAAACACTACACTATTTCCTATAGATGACTAGAGTCTTTTGTCATTTGGGTAGAGACCTCTTTTCTGATGCGTAAATTCACCGTAGTTTTTGACTACCAGGGCGACGCCGTCTTCTTGATTTCAGAATCATTAGATATTTGGACTAGAAACAAGGCCAAAACTGAAAGTAAGCAAGGTGTTTTTGCAGTGTGTGATGTGAAATAAATATTTAAGTGTAATAAAGTGCTAGTAAGAACTGATTCGATCTGACGGATCTTTGATTCATGTTGCAGACGTTTGTATTTCGTCACTCAGATCCACATTGTTGTCGAACGCTCCGTCCTCTTCGTCTCGCTGCTGCCGCGCAAAACTCACAAACACCTGAGAAAAGCAGAGGAGAACACCATCAACGCTTCACTTCAGCATCTATCTTCTGTCATCTAGACGTTCGCAAAGATTCAAAACAATTGACTCATGAATCAACTGTTCGCAAAATGATTTGAATCATTTAGGGCGACACCTGCTGGTCAAAACTGTGTCATTACAATTAAACTCAGACTACACATGTATTAGAAGTTTTATATGCCAGTGTGTGTTTGTGAGAGAATGTGTGTGTGTGCGCGTGTGTGTGTACGAGTGAGCTTGTGTAAATGTACATTTAGCGTGTGTGTGTGAGTGTGTGTGCATGGTTTTTAGTATGTGTTTACACTTGCGTGTATGTGTGTGTATGTATAAGTGAATGTGTGTGTGCATGAGTGAATATGTGTGTGTGTGTGTGTGTGTGTATGAGTGTGTGTTTGCATGGTTGAGTATGTGCTTGCGTATGTATGAGTGAGTGTGTGTGCATGAGTGAATGTGTGCGTGTTAGTGTGTGTATGAGTGAGTGAGTGCATGTTTTTGTGTATTCAGGTGTGTGTGTGTACCTGGTCTAGTGTGGTCTGTGACACAGAGTAATCCTCCACCCCGAGTGTGTGTTGGTGTGTGCTGAGCTGGCTGAAGATGTGTGTGAGCGCTCCGTCCGCTGGCGGGATCTGGTACTGCAGTGTGTTGTGGTGTTTCTCCTTCAGGACGCTTCCAGGAAACGATTCCTTCACGAACGTCTCCAGCGCATCCAGATCAGACACATCCGCACACACACGCACGATCAGTGTGTATCCGTCACCAAACCTACACACACACAGAGAGAGAGAGAGAGAGAGAGAGACATGCAGACACACACACACAGACATATACACAAAGACAGCATGCACACACGCACACACACACACACACACACACTTGTACTATAGTTTACACTTTTCTTCTGTAAAATCTTCACATTTTGTGTGTGTGCGTGTGTGTGTGCATGTGTGTGTGTGTGTTTTCTGACCTGCTCTTGAGGTGCTGGATGGAGCCCAAACACTGAAACTGACCGTTTACCATGATGGCCATACGAGTGCAGAGCGCTTCACACTCCTCCATACTGCACACACACACACACACGCACGCACACACACACACAAATACAGATGTAAATATAAACACATATACATCCATACACACACACACGCACGCACGCACACACACACACACACACAGATATAAATATAAACACATATACATCCACACACACACACAAACACACACACACACACACACATAAATATAAACACATATACATCCATACACACACACGCACACACACACACACACACACACACACACACACACACACACACACACACACACACACACACACACACACACACACACAAACCCTCACACACACACTTAAACACAAACAAATGTGCAAACGCACACAAACCCACACACATACATTTAAATGTGTTTGTGTGAGTGTGTTTTGAGAGTGTTTTTGAACGTTTGTGTGAGTGTGCACGTGTTTGTGTTTAAGTGTGTGTGTCTGAAAGAGCATTTCAAGTGTGTGTGTTTGTGAGTGTGAATGTGTGTTTGTGAGTGCGTCTGTAAGTGAATCTGTGTTGATGAGTGTTTATGTTTGAGTGTGTGTCTGTGAGCGAGTGTATGTTTGAGAGAGAGTGTGTGCATGTGTGAGTGTTTGTGTGTGTGAGTGTGTGTGTGTTGTACCTGTGTGATGTGAGTATGACCGATCGTCCCTCTTTAATGACACTCAGTATACAGTCCCACAGAAAGCGCCGGGCCTTTGGGTCCATTCCTGTGGTTGGCTCGTCCTGCACACACACACACACACGCACGCACGCACGCACACACACACACACACACTTAAAAACCTGCTCTAAAACACGTTTGGTTCTTTTTTTATGTGTGTGAGTGTGTGTGTGTGTAACTGTGAGTGTGTGTGTGCATTTGTGTGTTTCTGTGTTTATGTGCATGTGTGTATGCGTGTGTCTAAGTGCGGGTTTGTGTTTGTGTGTGCATGTGTGTGTGTGCATGCGTGTGGGTGTGTGTGTGCATGCATGTGAGTGTGCATGTGTGTGTGTACATGCACGTGTGTGTGTTTTGGTGTTTGTGTGTATGTGTGTGTGCATGCATGTGAGTGTGTGTTTGTGTGTGAATGTGTGTGTGTGTGTGCGTGTATGTGTTTGTGTGTGTCTGCATGCATGCGAGTGTGTGTGCAATACGTGTATGCGTGTTTGTGTCTATATATGTTTGTCTTTGTATGTGTGCGCGTGTTTTTGTGCATGTGTATGCATGTGTGTGTCTGTGCATGTGTGTGCAAGCATGTGTGTGTGTGTTTGTATATGTGTGTATATGTGAGTGTGTGTGAATTTTTGTCTCTGTATATGTGTGTGTGTGTGTGTGTGCATGCATGTGAGTGTGTGTTTGTGTGTGCATGCATGTGGGTGTGTGCATGTGTGCGTGTTTTGGTGTTTGTGTGCATGTGTGTGTGTGCATGCGTGTGAGAGTGTGCATGTGTGTGTGTGTGCATGCATGTGTTTGTGTGTATGTGTTTGTGTGTGTCTGCATGCATGCGTGCGTCTGTATATATGTGTGTGTGTGTGTGTGTGTGTGTGTGTGTTTGTCTTTGTATATGTGTGTGCGTGTTTCTGTGCATGTGTATGCATGTGTGTATATGTATAAGTGAGTGTGTGTGTGTGTGTGTGTGTGTGCAAGCATTTGTGTATGTGTGAATGTCTGTGTATGTGCATGTGTGTATATGTAGAAGTGAGTGTGTGCATGTATGTGTGTGTTTTTGTCTCTGTATATGTGTGTGTGTGTGTGTGTGTGCATGCATGTGAGTGTGTGTTTGTGTGTGCATGCATGTGGGTGTGTGCATGTGTGCGTGTTTTGGTGTTTGTGTGCATGTGTGTGTATGTGTGTGTGTTTCGGTGTTTGTGTGTGTGCATGCGTCTGAGAGTGTGCATGTGTGTGTGTGTGCATGCATGTGTTTGTGTGTATGTGTTTGTGTGTGTCTGCATGCATGCGTGCGTCTGTATATATGTGTGTGTGTGTGTGTGTGTGTGTGTGTGTTTGTCTTTGTATATGTGTGTGCGTGTTTCTGTGCATGTGTATGCATGTGTGTATATGTATAAGTGAGTGTGTGTGTGTGTGTGTGTGTGTGCAAGCATTTGTGTATGTGTGAATGTCTGTGTATGTGCATGTGTGTATATGTAGAAGTGAGTGTGTGCATGTATGTGTGTGTTTTTGTCTCTGTATATGTGTGTGTGTGTGTGTGCATGCATGTGAGTGTGTGTTTGTGTGTGCATGCATGTGGGTGTGTGCATGTGTGCGTGTTTTGGTGTTTGTGTGCATGTGTGTGTATGTGTGTGTGTTTCGGTGTTTGTGTGTGTGCATGCGTCTGAGAGTGTGCATGTGTGTGTGTGTGCATGCATGTGTTTGTGTGTATGTGTTTGTGTGTGTCTGCATGCATGCGTGCGTCTGTATATGTGTGTGTGTGTGTGTGTGTGTGTTTGTCTTTGTATATGTGTGTGCGTGTTTCTGTGCATGTGTATGCATGTGTGTATATGTATAAGTGAGTGTGTGTGTGTGTGTGTGTGTGCAAGCATTTGTGTATGTGTGAATGTCTGTGTATGTGCATGTGTGTATATGTAGAAGTGAGTGTGTGCGTGTATGTGTGTGCTTTTGTCTCTGTATATATGTGTGTGTGTGTGTGTGTGTGTGTGTGTGTGTGTGTGTGTTTGTCTCTGTATATGTGTATATGTGTGTACTGTATATGTGTATATATATGTGTGTGTGTGCGTGTGTGTGTGTGTGTGTGTGTGTGTGTGTGCAGAATATAAAATCTGTCTTGAAATACGTGAATAAGTGTCTCGTGAGTGACCTCCAGAGTCTCCTCGTCTTTCTTCTTTAATCTTTTCTATCATTATTCCGCTCTTCATTTTATCCCTAATCCTCAAGGACGTCCGCAGTGTGTGTGTGTGTGTTTACTGTGTGTGTGTGTGTGTGTATAAAACTGTCTTTTGCTGCAGCTGAAAGAAAAATGTCCCTTAGAGACGAGGTAAAAATGATGAATATTGCAATTCACCCAGCTCAAATCAGACTTTACTACAGTTTGAAAAGAGTTTCAGTGCAAAAACGCTTTTATTATTCAGAGTTCCTGACGTGTTTCTAGTCCAAACATCTACAAACTCTTAAACTAAGAAGAATTTTCTACACAAGCAAATTATACACTCGCCGGCCACTTTATTAGGTACACCTGTCCAACTGCTCGTTAATGCAAATTTCTAATCAGCCAATCACATGTCAGCAGCTCACTGCATTTAGGCATGTAGACATGGTCAAGAGGATCTGCTGCAGTTCAGAGCGAGCATCAGAATGGGGAAGAAAGTGGATTTAAGAGACTTTGAACGTGGCATGGTTGTTGGTGCCAGACGGGCTGCTCTGAGTATTTCAGAAACTGCTGATCTACTGGGATTTTCACGCACAACCATCTCTAGGGTGTACAGAGAATGGTCCGACAAAGAGGAAATATCCAGTGAGCGGCAGTTCTGTGGGCGCAAATGCCTTGTTGATGACAGAGGTCAGAGGAGAATGGCCAGACTGGTTCCAGCTGATAGAAATGCAACAGTAACTCAAATAAGCGCTCGTTACAACCGAGGTCTGCAGAAGAGCATCTCTGAACACACAACACGTCCAACCTTGAGGCGGATGGGCTACAGCAGCAGAAGACCACACCGGGTGCCGCTCCTGTCAGCTAAGAACAGGAAACTGAGGCTACAATTCACACAGGCTCACCAAAACTGGACAATAGAAGATTAGAGAAATGTTGCCTGGTCTGATGAGTCTCCATTTCTGCTGCCACATTCAGATGCTCGGCTCAGAATTTGGCCTCAACAACATGAAAGCATGGATCCATCCTGCCTTGTATCAGCGGTTCAGGCTGGTGGTGGTGGTGTAATGGTGTGGGGGAGATTTTCTTTGGGTCCATTAGTACCAATTGAGCATGGTGTCAACGCCACAGCCTACCTGAGTATTGTTGCTGACCATGTCCATCCCTTTATGAGCACAGTGTGTCCATCTTCTGATGGCTACTTCCAGCAGGATAACGCACCATGTCATAAAGCTCCAATCATCTCAGACTGGTTTCTTGAACATGACAATGAGTTCACTGTACTCAAATGGCCTCCACAGTCACCAGAGATCAATCCAATAGAGCACCTTTGGGATGTGGTGGAGCAGATTGGCATCATGGATATGCAGCCGACAAATCTGCAGCAACTGTGTGATGCTATCATGTCAATATGGAGCAAAATCTCTGAGGAATATTTCCAGTAGCTTGTTGAATCTCTGACATGAAGGATTAAGGCAGTTCTGAAAGCAAAAGGGGGTGCAACCTGATACTAGTAAGGTGTACCTAATAAAGTGGCCGGTGAGTGTATTGTGTTGTTTTCAGAAATAATGACTTAAAATGAAGTGAGTTTTTCCTAAATCAAGCAAAATAATCTGCCAATAGGGGAAGTGAAATAATCTTATATTCTCTCTGACATAAGATGCCGTTCCTGTATGTTCCATAATGTACAGTTTATAATCAGCAGTCAGCACATTAGCGCGAGTGCAGATACATTGTGATTATAGATTTGTCATGAGCGTCTAATAATAACTGAAGCAGAAGCACATTCATATTCATGACAGAATATACAATAATGTTTGAGTGGGAGAAATAAAGAGACGTTCAACAGCCTCTCGCGCAGTTATTACTCGGACATTTATCATGCTTTATGCAGGAGGTGATCTGAGCTGAAATACTGCAGGAGATTCTGCTGGAAATAAAGAAACTAAACTGAATGAGCTTCAGCTTTAGAGACGAATGACAGATTTCCATGATACTCTAATTATATATTATTAATATTATTTATTAAAATGAAAATATCTTTCATACAAAGAAAAGTTTTCTAGTTATAAAGTAAATGTAGCAAACAATAATCTCTATTTTAGCAGCAATTTTAATATTTTTACTAATAATTTTAGTAGCATTTAATAATTATTAAAGCATATTTTAGTGCAATTATTCTAATTATTAAAGCATATTTTAGTGCAATTATTCTAATTATTAAAGCATATTTTAGTGCAATTATTCTAATTATTAAAGCATATTTTAGTGCAATTCTAATTATTAAAGCATATTTTAGTGCAATTATTCTAATTATTAAAGCATATTTTAGTACAATTATTCTAATTATTAAAGCATATTTTAGTACAATTATTCTAATTATTAAAGCATATTTTAGTGCAATTATTCTAATTAATAAAGCATATTTTAGTACAGTTATTCTAATTATTAAAGCATATTTTAGTGCAATTATTCTAATTATTAAAGCATATTTTAGTGCAATTATTCTAATTATTAAAGCATATTTTAGTACAATTATTCTAATTATTAAAGCATATTTTAGTACAATTATTCTAATTATTAAAGCATATTTTAGTGCAATTATTCTAATTAATAAAGCATATTTTAGTACAGTTATTCTAATTATTAAAGCATATTTTAGTACAATTATTCTAATTATTAAAGCATATTTTAGTGCAATTATTCTAATTATTAAAGCATATTTTAGTACAATTATTCTAATTATTAAAGCATATTTCAGTACAATTATTCTAATTATTAAAGCATATTTTAGTACAATTATTGTAATTATTAAAGCATAATTTAGTACAATTATTCTAATTATTAAAGCATATTTTAGTACAATTATTCTAATTATTAAAGCATATTTTAGTACAATTATTCTAATTATTAAAGCATATTTTAGTAGCATTTTTGTAATTGTGTGTGTGTGTGTGTGTGTGTGTGTGTGTGTGTGTGTGTGTGTGTGTGTGTGTGTGAGAGAGAGTGAGTGTGTGTTTGAAAGAAAGTTTGTTTGTGTGTGTATGTGTGTTTGTCTGTGGGCGTGTCTTACGAGGAAGACGAGCGGTGGGCAGCCAATCAGAGCCATGGCGGTGGAGAGTTTGCGTTTGTTTCCGCCACTGTAAGTTCCTGCGGATTTCTCAGAGTATTTGACCAGGCCCAGTTTCTGGATACCCCATTCAGCCACCTGAACACACACACACACACACACACACACACATAAACAAATATGCACAAACATACACATGCTCACACACACACCCACAAACACACACAATTATACCCACAATTGCACACACTAACATACACGCGCACACTCACACACACACACACATAAACAAACATGCACACTCGTACACACGCACAAACATACACGTTCACACACACAAGCACACACACTCACCATGGCCACCTCTGCTTCAGGAACTCCTCTGAGTCTGGCGTAGAACTGCAGATGTTCTCGTCCTGTCAGCAGATCATCGATAGCATCGAACTGCGGACAGTAACCCATGTTCTGCTGCACCTGCTGCATCTCAGAGCGGATGCTAAACACACACACACACACACATACATCAACAACAACACAAACTCTCAACCGCTGTGCAACAACAAAACTTCCAGCAGTTAATGTGATGCATTACAGCAATAAAGTCTGTTACTGTAACGCATTACTTTTCTAACCACACACAGTCTTATGTGTATAGTTAAGTCTTATGTGTATAGATAAGTCTTATGTGTATAGTTAAGTCTTATGTGTATAGTTAAGTCTTATGTGTATAGTTAAGTCTTATGTGTATAGTTAAGTCTTATGTGTATAGTTAAGTCTTATGTGTATAGTTAAGTCTTATGTGTATAGTTAAGTATCTTATGTGTATAGTTAAGTCTTATGTGTATAGTTAAGTATCTTATGTGTATAGTTAAGTCTTATGTGTATAGTTAAGTATCTTATGTGTATAGTTAAGTCTTATGTGTATAGTTAAGTATCTTATGTGTATAGTTAAGTCTTATGTGTATAGTTAAGTCTTATGTGTATAGTTAAGTCTTATGTGTATAGTTAAGTCTTATGTGTATAGTTAAGTCTTATGAGTATAGTTAAGTATCTTATGTGTCTAGTTAAGTCTTATGTGTATAGTTAAGTCTTATGTGTATAGTTAAGTTTTATGAGTATAGTTAAGTCTTATGTGTATAGTTAAGTTTTATGAGTATAGTTAAGTCTTATGAGTATAGTTAAGTCTTATGTGTATAGATAAGTCTTATGTGTATAGTTAAGTATCTTATGTGTACAGTTAAGTCTTATGAGTATAGTTAAGTCTTATGAGTATAGTTAAGTCTTATGTGTATAGTTAAGTCTTATGTGTATAGTTAAGTCTTATGTGTATAGTTAAGTCTTATGTGTATAGTTAAGTCTTATGTGTATAGTTAAGTCTTATGTGTATAGTTAAGTCTTATGTGTATAGTTAAATCTTATGTGTATAGTTAAGTCTTATGTGTATAGTTAAATCTTATGTGTATAGTTAAGTCTTATGTGTATAGTTAAGTATCTTATGTGTATAGTTAAGTCTTATGTGTATAGTTAAGTATCTTATGTGTATAGTTAAGTCTTATGTGTATAGTTAAGTCTTATGTGTATAGTTAAGTCTTATGTGTATAGATAAGTCTTATGTGTATAGATAAGTCTTATGTGTATAGATAAGTCTTATGTGTATAGATAAGTCTTATGTGTATAGTTAAGTCTTATGTGTATAGATAAGTATCTTATGTGTATAGTTAAGTCTTATGTGTATAGTTAAGTCTTATGTGTATAGTTAAGTCTTATGTGTATAGTTAAGTCTTATGTGTATAGTTAAGTCTTATGTGTATAGTTAAGTCTTATGTGTATAGTTAAGTCTTATGTGTATAGTTAAGTCTTATGTGTATAGTTAAGTCTTATGTGTATAGTTAAGTATCTTATGTGTATAGTTAAGTATCTTATGTGTATAGTTAAGTCTTATGTGTATAGTTAAGTCTTATGTGTATAGTTAAGTCTTATGTGTATAGTTAAGTCTTATGTGTATAGTTAAGTCTTATGAGTATAGTTAAGTCTTATGTGTATAGTTAAGTCTTATGTGTATAGTTAAGTCTTATGTGTATAGTTAAGTCTTATGTGTATAGTTAAATCTTATGTGTATAGTTAAGTCTTATGTGTATAGTTAAGTATCTTATGTGTATAGTTAAGTCTTATGTGTATAGTTAAGTATCTTATGTGTATAGTTAAGTCTTATGTGTATAGTTAAGTCTTATGTGTATAGTTAAGTCTTATGTGTATAGTTAAGTCTTATGTGTATAGATAAGTCTTATGTGTATAGATAAGTCTTATGTGTATAGTTAAGTCTTATGTGTATAGATAAGTATCTTATGTGTATAGTTAAGTCTTATGTGTATAGTTAAGTCTTATGTGTATAGTTAAGTCTTATGTGTATAGTTAAGTCTTATGTGTATAGTTAAGTCTTATGTGTATAGTTAAGTCTTATGTGTATAGTTAAGTCTTATGTGTATAGTTAAGTCTTATGTGTATAGTTAAGTCTTATGTGTATAGTTAAGTATCTTATGTGTATAGTTAAGTCTTATGTGTATAGTTAAGTATCTTATGTGTATAGTTAAGTCTTATGTGTATAGTTAAGTCTTATGTGTATAGTTAAGTCTTATGTGTATAGTTAAGTCTTATGTGTATAGTTAAGTCTTATGAGTATAGTTAAGTATCTTATGTGTCTAGTTAAGTCTTATGTGTATAGTTAAGTCTTATGTGTATAGTTAAGTTTTATGAGTATAGTTAAGTCTTATGTGTATAGTTAAGTTTTATGAGTATAGTTAAGTCTTATGAGTATAGTTAAGTCTTATGTGTATAGATAAGTCTTATGTGTATAGTTAAGTATCTTATGTGTACAGTTAAGTCTTATGAGTATAGTTAAGTCTTATGAGTATAGTTAAGTCTTATGTGTATAGTTAAGTCTTATGTGTATAGTTAAGTCTTATGTGTATAGTTAAGTCTTATGTGTATAGTTAAGTCTTATGTGTATAGTTAAATCTTATGTGTATAGTTAAGTCTTATGTGTATAGTTAAGTATCTTATGTGTATAGTTAAGTCTTATGTGTATAGTTAAGTATCTTATGTGTATAGTTAAGTCTTATGTGTATAGTTAAGTCTTATGTGTATAGTTAAGTCTTATGTGTATAGTTAAGTCTTATGTGTATAGATAAGTCTTATGTGTATAGATAAGTCTTATGTGTATAGTTAAGTCTTATGTGTATAGATAAGTCTTATGTGTACAGTTAAGTCTTATGTGTACAGTTAAGTCTTATTTATATAGTTAAGTATCTTATGTGTATAGTTAAGTCTTATGTGTATAGTTAAGTATCTTATGTGTATAGTTAAGTCTTATGTGTATAGTTAAGTATCTTATGTGTATAGTTAAGTCTTATGTGTATAGTTAAGTCTTATGTGTATAGTTAAGTCTTATGTGTATAGATAAGTCTTATGTGTATAGATAAGTCTTATGTGTATAGATAAGTCTTATGTGTATAGTTAAGTCTTATGTGTATAGATAAGTATCTTATGTGTATAGTTAAGTCTTATGTGTATAGTTAAGTCTTATGTGTATAGTTAAGTCTTATGTGTATAGTTAAGTCTTATGTGTATAGTTAAGTCTTATGTGTATAGTTAAGTCTTATGTGTATAGTTAAGTCTTATGTGTATAGTTAAGTATCTTATGTGTATAGTTAAGTCTTATGTGTATAGTTAAGTATCTTATGTGTATAGTTAAGTATCTTATGTGTATAGTTAAGTCTTATGTGTATAGTTAAGTCTTATGTGTATAGTTAAGTCTTATGTGTATAGTTAAGTCTTATGTGTATAGTTAAGTCTTATGTGTATAGTTAAGTCTTATGTGTATAGTTAAGTCTTATGAGTATAGTTAAGTCTTATGTGTATAGTTAAGTCTTATGTGTATAGTTAAGTCTTATGTGTATAGTTAAGTCTTATGTGTATAGTTAAGTCTTATGAGTATAGTTAAGTCTTATGTGTATAGTTAAGTCTTATGTGTATAGTTAAGTCTTATGTGTATAGTTAAGTCTTATGTGTATAGTTAAATCTTATGTGTATAGTTAAGTCTTATGAGTATAGTTAAGTCTTATGTGTATAGTTAAGTCTTATGAGTATAGTTAAGTCTTATGTGTATAGTTAAGTCTTATGAGTATAGTTAAGTCTTATGTGTATAGTTAAGTCTTATGAGTATAGTTAAGTCTTATGTGTATAGTTAAGTCTTATGTGTATAGTTAAGTCTTATGTGTATAGTTAAGTCTTATGTGTATAGTTAAATCTTATGTGTATAGTTAAGTCTTATGTGTATAGTTAAGTATCTTATGTGTATAGTTAAGTCTTATGTGTATAGTTAAGTATCTTATGTGTATAGTTAAGTCTTATGTGTATAGTTAAGTCTTATGTGTATAGATAAGTCTTATGTGTATAGTTAAGTCTTATGTGTATAGTTAAGTCTTATGTGTATAGATAAGTCTTATGTGTATAGATAAGTCTTATGTGTATAGTTAAGTCTTATGTGTATAGATAAGTATCTTATGTGTATAGTTAAGTCTTATGTGTATAGTTAAGTCTTATGTGTATAGTTAAGTCTTATGTGTATAGTTAAGTCTTATGTGTATAGTTAAGTCTTATGTGTATAGTTAAGTCTTATGTGTATAGTTAAGTCTTATGTGTATAGTTAAGTCTTATGTGTATAGTTAAGTCTTATGTGTATAGTTAAGTATCTTATGTGTATAGTTAAGTCTTATGTGTATAGTTAAGTATCTTATGTGTATAGTTAAGTCTTATGTGTATAGTTAAGTCTTATGTGTATAGTTAAGTCTTATGTGTATAGTTAAGTCTTATGTGTATAGTTAAGTCTTATGAGTATAGTTAAGTATCTTATGTGTCTAGTTAAGTCTTATGTGTATAGTTAAGTCTTATGTGTATAGTTAAGTTTTATGAGTATAGTTAAGTCTTATGTGTATAGTTAAGTTTTATGAGTATAGTTAAGTCTTATGTGTATAGCTAAGTCTTATGTGTATAGTTAAGTATCTTATGTGTACAGTTAAGTCTTATGAGTATAGTTAAGTCTTATGAGTATAGTTAAGTCTTATGTGTATAGTTAAGTCTTATGTGTATAGTTAAGTCTTATGTGTATAGTTAAGTCTTATGTGTATAGTTAAGTCTTATGTGTATAGTTAAATCTTATGTGTATAGTTAAGTCTTATGTGTATAGTTAAGTATCTTATGTGTATAGTTAAGTCTTATGTGTATAGTTAAGTATCTTATGTGTATAGTTAAGTCTTATGTGTATAGTTAAGTCTTATGTGTATAGTTAAGTCTTATGTGTATAGTTAAGTCTTATGTGTATAGATAAGTCTTATGTGTATAGATAAGTCTTATGTGTATAGTTAAGTCTTATGTGTATAGATAAGTCTTATGTGTACAGTTAAGTCTTATGTGTACAGTTAAGTCTTATTTATATAGTTAAGTATCTTATATGTACAGTTAAGTCTTACTAAAGCTCGACTTGACATTATTTTGAACACATTACCCACATCACTACATACATACAAACAATAGATTAGTAGTAGTTACAGCACAAATCTATTCTGTTACCGTGATGCATTACTTTTCTAACATGTTACTCCCAACACTACACACATACATACACACTGAACACTGATAAGTAACGATTTACACTAATGAAAAAACTCCTTACTCTCAACACTGCATACAATGATACACACTGAACACTTGATAAGCAACACGTTACAGCATAAAAAGCCATTAGTCATTGTAAAGCGTTATTTTTCTAAAGCACTGCTCCAAACCCTGATCTATAAATGTGATTTGGTAAATTTCCTCCGGTGTTTTCCTCAGATGTACCTGTATTCGTTGAGGAAAGCGTCTCCTGCGGTCGGACTGATGTCTCCTGTCAGCATTTTAAAGGTTGTCGTTTTACCTGCACCATTAATTCCCAGCAAACCAAAACACTGAAAAGCACAAGCACAAACTTTATTCGCAGCTCAAAAGAGCACAGATCCAGCGCTGTGTTGCTTTGTGTTTATGTTTATAGGACACACATGGATTGGCTGTTTTAGATGTTAGTTATACATCTTCGTGTGCGCATTTGTGTGTTTGAGTGTTTATATGTGTGTGTGTGTGTGTGTGTGTGTGTGTGTGTGTGTTCACCTCTCCAGCAGGAACACCCACACAGATTTTATCCACAGCTGGAGTCAGTTTCTTACGGTACATCTGGAAGACAGAAATGGTAACCACAATCACTCCTAATATTGATCATGTTTTTGATCCTCAGTCATCCTCTGATTGGTTTAAATACACAGGATTTCTGCGAGTCGAGTGTGCAGCGATCTTAATCAGGAATCAAGTGTGTGTGGATAAAATAGCTGCGATGTTTATATTGAGGACAGTGTTCGTTAATAAATGTCTATCTTTCTGAGAGAGTCAGTCAGTGATTTACCGTCTGCTATTGTGAGTAGAACTTTGTGATGATGAGCATTTATCTATTTGACTTAAACGCTGGATTATTAAAAGCATGCAGAAATCACTGCATAATATTCACACATGATTGCAAGTGGCTCTGGACAGAAGCGTCCGCTAAATGCCTGAATGTAAATGCAGTCAGAAGGCATGAGATGAACATGATGAGCGAGTTTATCAGTGCAGTGTTGATGATTCGGGGCTTCAGATGATCTGAGAGAGATCTGACATCTGCTGTCTGAGAGACTGATTGCAGATCAGCACAATCAAACACTCGGGGACTAATCACTGAAGCCCTGTGAACATCTGCAGCATCACACATACACACACACATCACCCTCGCTCACACATACACGAACACAGACACACAGACACATGCAAGCATGCACACACAAACACACTTTAGTTTACTTTAGTTTAAACTACATCATTGGGTCATTTTTTATATTACTATAGGTGTGTTACTATAGCAACTGTAGAATCACCACAACAGATCAATTACTAAAGTTGTTGTGTTACCATAGCAACTGCAGAATCACCACAAACAGCTCAATTACTAGTTGTTGTGTTACCATAGCAACTGCAGAATCACCACAACAGATCAATTACTACAGTTGTGTTACCATAGCAACTGTGGAATCACCACAACTGATTAGTTACTATAGTTGTTGTTACTATAGCAACTGTAGAATCACCACAACAGATCAATTACTGTAGTTGTTGTGTAACACAGCGACTGTAGAACTTGTGTTGCCATGGTAACTACAGAATCACCACGACAGATCAATTAATACAGTTGTTATGTTACCATAGCGACTGTGGAATTACAACAACTGATTAGTTACTATAGTTGTTGTGTTACCATAGCAACAGTAGAATCACCACAACAGATGAATTCAAGCACTTCACTATAGTACGGTACAAAAACACTGTAATATTTACAGTAAATTACTACAGTATTTATTTGCCTTTTTGACACATTTATTAAAGGTCCAAGTGTGGAGGAATATATAATAATGATAACCTGCTGTTTAAAAAGGTGAAATAGGCTGGATTAAAACTGGACTAGCTGATTTAGCTGCTGATACACACAAATCTGATGACTAGCTAAAAACGTCTGCCCTTCCAAAGACAGATCTTCAACTTCCTGTAAAGAAAAAAGTCAGGAAGTACCTTTGTGAGGTCACAGATGCGCAGCAGGTCTTTCTGAGCTCCGCCGTTATAAACTCGCTCTCGTTCGCGGGCCACGTCTTCATCCTCCTCCGCTGATGAAGTGAATGGTGACTTTACAGACCTGTGTCAATATAAGTTTGTTTATTTGAGATGGACAACACATTTGACATTGTTATTTAGAGACCATGGCCATTAGCCATATAGCATGAAGCTAGTTCACAGCATGGATGCTATATACACTCACCGGCCACTTTATTAGGTACACAAATTTCTAATCAGCCAATCACATGGCAGCAGCTCACTGCATTTAGGCATGTAGACATGGTCAAGACGATCTGCTGCAGTTCAGAGCGAGCATCAGAATGGGGAAGAAAAGGTATTTAAGTGACTTGAACGTGGCATGGTTGTTGGTGCCAGACGGGCTGCTCTGAGTATTTCAGAAACTGCTGATCTACTGGGATTTTCACGCACAACCATCTCTAGGGTTTACAGAGAATGGTCCGACAAAGAGGAAATATCCAGTGAGCGGCAGTTCTGTGGGCGCAAATGCCTTGTTGATGCCAGAGGTCAGAGGAGAATGGCCAGGCTGGTTCCAGCTGACAGAAAGGCAACAGTCACACAAATAAGCACTCGTTACAACCGAGGTCTGCAGAAGAGCATCTCTGAACACACAACACGTCCAACCTTGAGGCGGATGGGCTACAGCAGCAGAAGACCACACCGGGTGCCGCTCCTGTCAGCTAAGAACAGGAAACTGAGGCTACAATTCACACAGGCCCACCAAAACTGGACAATAGAAGATTGGAGAAACGTTGCCTGGTCTGATGAGTCTCCATTTCTGCTGCCACATTCGGATGCTCGGCTCAGAATTTGGCCTCAATAACATGAAAGCATGGATCCATCCTGCCTTGTATCAGCGGCTCAGGCTGGTGGTGGTGGTGTAATGGTGTGGGGGAGATTTTCTTAGCACTCTTTGGGTCCATTAGTACCAATTGAACATCATGGATGTGCAGCCAACAAATCTGCAGCAACTGCGTGATGCTCTCATGTCAATATGGAGCAAAATGTCTGAGGAACATTTCCAGTGAAATATCTATTACACGAAAGATTAAGGCAGTTCTGAAGGCAAAAGGGGGTCCAATTCGGTACTAGTAAGGTGTACCTAATAAAGTGGCCGGTGAGAGTATATTCATTTAAAAAAAAAAAAACACACATATATATATATATATATATTTTTTTTTTCATGACCTGTTGAAATTCTTGACTCTGATTGGCTGGAAGTTGTGCAATATAACAGTTTATTACATGGCTGTCTGAATTACTCGATTCTGATTGGTCAGCTGCAACATTCTAAGGTTTGTTATTGGCTGAATAACACAGACTAGTCTTTAGGTTTTGCTCTTGCCGTGGTCTGCAGAAGAACTTGTACTGGATCAGCAGTGTGACGGCGAACATGACGGCGCCCTGGATGGACATGGCAAACAGATTCTTGCCCACCATATCCCAGGTGAGGGGATTTACGAAGCGGTCTTCACCTGAGAAAACACACACACACACACACACACGTCAGATTTACTGACTGAATCAGCACTGAAACATTGGTTTGTGTGTGTATGTCTGTGAGAGTGTGTGTGTACGAGTGTGTGTGTGTCTGTTTGCATGTGCATATTGGTCTATGTATGTATGTGTGTGTGTGTGTGTGTGTGCATGTGTGAGGAACTGTGTGTTTGTGCATGTATGTGAGTGTTTGTGTGTGTACATGAGTGAATGAGTGTGTATGTGTGTGTGTGTATGCATGTGTGCGCGCATTTGTGAGTGAGCTTGAATATGTGTGAGTGAGTGCATGTGCATGATTGTATGTGTGTGTGTTTGCAAGCATGTGTGTACGTATGCGTATGCATGTGTGTGTGTGTGTGTGTGTGTGCATATATGTGTGTATGAAAGCAACTGTGTGTTTGTGTGTGTACCTGAGTTGATATGTATGTGCCAGTGTGTATGTGCATGTGTGTGCAACTGTACATGAGTGTGTGCAAGTATGTGCGTGTGTGTGTGTGTGTGTGTGTATGAAAGCAGCTGTGTGTTCTTGCAGGTATGTGTGTTCGTGTGTGTGTGCGTATGTTTGCATGTGTGTATGAGAGTGTGTGCATGTGTGAGTGCATGTTTCTATGCGTATGAATGATTTTGTGCGTGTGTATGTGTGTGTGTGTATGTTTGTATGTGTGTTTGTGTGCACAAGTTTGTATCTGAGTGTGTATATGGTGTGTGTGTGTGACAGCAATTGTGCGTGTGCATGTACATGTGTGTGCATTATGTGTTATGACTGTGCATGTTTATGTATGTATGTATATGTGTGTGTGTGTGTGTGTGTGTGTGTGTGTGTGTGTGTGTCTGTGTGTGCATGACTGTT